>NW_024427399.1:27500-40000 GCF_017639655.2 Falco naumanni
CGCGCCCGCCCTGGGCGAGCTGACGGCCTCCCACGTCACCCCCGAGTCCGTCCAGCTGCAGTGGAGCGTCCCCGAGGGCACCTTTGACTCCTTCACGGTGCAGTACAGGGACGCCCAAGGCCAGCCCCAGGTGCTGCCCGTGGACGGCGCTTCCCGCACGGTGACCGTGCCGGGGCTGGCACCGTCGCGCCGCTACAAGTTCAACCTGTACGGGCTGAGGGGGCGGAAGCGCCTGGGCCCCGTCTCCACCGACGCCGTCACAGGTGAGGGGGCGTGAGGGACGCTGCTGACCACGGGTTTGCTGTGGGCAGGGGCTCGGTAGGACCCTGTGGGGTGTGTTGGGCCTGGTGGGACACGGGAAGAGCCGTTGGGTGGTGGTTTGGGGCTGGATCCATGGGTGGGTGCACGGGGGTGGGATGGACAAAGGGATGGGATTGGTCATGGGTGGGTGGGTGGGTGGGTGGGTGGTTCGTTGGATGGTTCGATGGGTGCTCAGATGGGTTTGTGTCTCTTTGGTTGATTGACTGCCTGGGTGGGAATGGGGTTGACTGGGTGAGTGGTGGGAGGATGGATGGTTGGATGGTTGGGTGGATGGGTTGAAATAGGCATGGTTGGATGAATGGATCGAGAACTTTCGAGGTGATTGGTTGGATGGATGGATGGATGGACGGTTGGGTGGATGGATGGATGGGTGGATGGATGGAATGCCATAGGGATGATGGATGAATGGGTGTTGGACTTCTTGGTTTTTTGGTTGGATGTGTTTGTGTCTTAGGGTGGATTGAGTGCCTTGGTGGTTGGGTGGGTGACTCGATGGATGGGTGCATGGGTGGATGGGGTGACTCAGTATGGTTGGGTGAATGGCTGCTGATCAGCTTGGGTGATTGCTTGAGATGTGGGAAATGTGGATGGATGGGTGGGGGGATGGATGGAACGACGTTCAGATGATTGGATGAACAGTTATCGAACTGAGTTCATTGTTTGGATGAATGGATGGATGGATGGAATGTAAGGATGAATGGATGATGGATTCCTTGGTTCATTGGTTGGATGGACGGCTGGACAAATGGACGGACGGATGGACGGATGGATGGATGGATGGATGGGTGGGTGCAAAGACATAGTCATGGCTGGATGAATGGAGGTTGGACTTGTTGGTCCGTTGGCTCAATGGGGCGATGGGTGGTTGGATGGGTTTGTGTCTCTTTGGGGGCTGGATGGAGAGAGCGATGATGGAATGACCAGGATGGTTGGATAGATGGATGGGTGATGAACTTCTTGGTTCATCGGTTGAGTTGAGGGAAATGTTGATGGGTGGATGGATGGACGGATGGATGGATGGGGGGATGGATGGATGGATGGATGGGTGGATGGGTGGATGGATGGACGGACGGATGGATGGATGGATGGATGGATGGATGGATGGATGCAATGCCATAGGGATGGTTGGGTGAATGGAGGTTGGACTCGTGGTTGGTTAGTTGGCTGGAGGGATGGATGGAGGATGGACGGGTGGATGTGGGCACGGCTGGACAGACGTGGGGACGCCGGTGGCTGACACTGTCCCCTCCGTGCGGCAGCTGCAGCCCATGCGGAGGAGGAACCGCCATCCGCGCCCGCCCTGGGCGAGCTGACGGCCTCCCACGTCACCCCCGAGTCCGTCCAGCTGCAGTGGAGCGTCCCCGAGGGCACCTTTGACTCCTTCACGGTGCAGTACAGGGACGCCCAGGGCCAGCCCCAGGTGCTGCCCGTGGACGGCGCTTCCCGCACGGTGACCGTGCCGGGGCTGGCACCGTCGCGCCGCTACAAGTTCAACCTGTACGGGCTGAGGGGGGCGGCAGCGCCTGGGCCCCGTCTCCACCGACGCCGTCACAGGTGAGGGGGCGTGAGGGACGCTGCTGACCACGGGTTTGCTGTGGGCAGGGGCTCGGTAGGACCCTGTGGGGTGTGTTGGGCCTGGTGGGACACGGGAAGAGCCGTTGGGTGGTGGTTTGGGGCTGGATCCATGGGTGGGTGCGCGGGAGTGGGATGGACAAAGGGATGGGATTGGTCATGGGTGGGTGGTGGGGGGGGGTGGGTGAGTGGGTGGTTGATTGGATGGATGGATGGATGGATGGATGGATGGAAGGATGCAAGGATGGAATGACGTAGTTATGGCTGGATGAATGGGTGTTGGACTTGTTGGTTCATTGGTTGGATGGGATTGTGTCTTTTGCTTTGATTGAGAGCCTTGGTTGGCTGGATTGCTGGATGGATGGATGGATGGATGGATGGATGGATGGATGGATGGATGGGTGGATGGATGGATGGATGGATGGATGGATGGATGGATGGATGGATGGATGGATGGATGGATGGATGGATGGATGGATGGATGGATGGGTGGATGGATGGATGGATGGATGGGTGGATGGATGGATGGATGGATGGATCGATGGATGGATGGATGGGTGGATGGATGGACGGAAGGATGGATGGATGGATGGGTTGATGTGATGATCAGTATTTTTGGATAAATGGATCGGTTGTGTTGGTTGAGATGTGGGAAAAGTAGATGGATTGGTCGGGGGATGGATGTGATGACATTCAGGTGTTGGGTGAAGGGATGTTGAAGTTAGTTGAATAGTTGGATGGATGGAGGGATGGATGGTAATTGGATCAGCTTGTGTCTCATGGGTGGCTGTTTCGTTGAATTCATGGAAGGATGGATGGTTGGGTGGATGGATGGGTGGATGTATGGATGGATGCAAGGATGGAATTACATAGTTATGGATGGATGAATGGATGTTGGACTTGTTGGTTGGATGTTGGCTCAGTGGGGCGATGGGTGGTTGGATGGGTTTGTGTCTCTTTGGGGGTTGGATGAAGAGAGCGATGATGGAATGACCGGGATGGTTGGATAGATGGATGGATGATGAACTTCTTGGTTCATCGGTTCAGTTGAGGGAATGTTGATGGATGGATGGATGGATGGGTGGATGGATGGATGGGTGGAGGGATGGATGGGTGGATGGATGGATGGGTGGATGGATGGATGGATGGATGGATGGGTGGATGGGCGGATGGATGGACAGACGGATGGATGGATGGATGCCATGGGGATGGTTGGATGGATGGAGGTTGGACTCGTGGTTGGTTAGTTGGCTGGAGGGATGGATGGAGGATGGACGGATGGATGTGGACACGGCCGGACAGACGTGGGGACGCCGGTGGCCGACACTGTCCCCTCCGTGCGGCAGCTGCAGCCCATGCGGAGGAGGAACCGCCATCCGCGCCCGCCCTGGGCGAGCTGACGGCCTCCCACGTCACCCCCGAGTCCGTCCAGCTGCAGTGGAGCGTCCCCGAGGGCACCTTTGACTCCTTCACGGTGCAGTACAGGGACGCCCAGGGCCAGCCCCAGGTGCTGCCCGTGGACGGCGCTTCCCGCACGGTGACCGTACCGGGGCTGGCACCGTCGCGCCGCTACAAGTTCAACCTGTACGGGCTGAGGGGGCGACAGCGCCTGGGCCCCGTCTCCACCGACGCCGTCACAGGTGAGGGGGCGTGAGGGACGCTGCTGACCACGGGTTTGCTGTGGGCAGGGGCTCGGTAGGACCCTGTGGGGTGTGTTGGGCCTGGTGGGACACGGGAAGAGCCGTTGGGTGGTGGTTTGGGGCTGGATCCATGGGTGGGTGCGCGGGAGTGGGATGGACAAAGGGATGGGGTTGGTCATGGGTGGGTGGGTGGGTGGGGGTGGATGGTTCGATGGGTGCTCAGGTGGGTTTGTGTCTCTTTGGTTGATTGACTGTCTGGGTGGGAATGGGGTTGACTGGGTGAGTGGTGGGAGGATGGATGGTTGGATGGTTGGATGGATGGGTTGACATAGGCATGGTTGGATGAATGGATTGAGAACTTCCTAATTGATTGGATGGATGGATGGATGGATGGATGGATGGATGGATGGATGGATGGATGGATGGATGGATGGATGGAGGGATGGATGGAGGGATGGATGGATGGATGGGTGGGTGGATGGATGGATGGATGGATGGATGGATGGATGGATGGATGGATGGATGGATGGATGGACGGTTGGGTGGATGGATGGATGGGTGGATGGATGGAGGGATGGATGGATGGATGGATGGAATGCCATAGGGATGATGGATGAATGGGTGTTGGACTTGTTGGTTTTTTGGTTGGATGGGTTTCTGTCTTAGGGTGGATTGAGTGCCTTGTGGTTGGGTGGGTGACTCGATGGATGGGTGGATGGGTGGATGGGGTGACTCAGTATGGTTGGGTGAGTGGCTGCTGATCGGCTTGGGTGATTGGTTGAGATGTGGGAAATGTGGATGGATGGGTGGGGGGATGGATGGAACGACGTTCAGATATTTGGATGAGTGTCTGTTGGACTGAGTTGATTGGTTCAATGGAGGGAGGGAGGGATGATGGACGTCTGGATTCATTGGTTGGATAGTTGGTTGGTTGGATGGATGGATGGATGGATGGGTGGATGGATGGATGGATGGGTGGATGGATGGGTGGATGGATGGATGGATGGGTGGATGGATGGGTGGATGGATGGATGAATGGATGGACGGATGGATGGATGGATGGATGGATGGATGGGTGGATGGATGGATGGACGGATGGACGGGTGGACGGGTGGACGGATGGATGGATGGACGGATGGACGGATGGATGGATGGACGGGTGGATGGGGTGGATGGGTGGGTGGATGGATGGATGGATGGATGGGTGGATGGATGGGTGGATGGATGGGTGGATGGATGGATGGATGGATGGGTGGATGGATGGATGGATGGGTGGATGGATGGATGGATGGATGGATGGATGGATGGATGGATGGATGGATGGGTGGATGGATGGATGGATGGATGGATGGTTGGTTGAATGGATGGATGGCTGGATGAATGGATGGATGGAGGGACTTGATGTTGATTGTTTCAGTGCGGGGATGAATGGTTGGATGGGTTTTGTGTCGTTTTGATGGGTTGACTGTCTCGGTGGTGGGGTGGTTGAATGGATGGATGGATGGATGTAAGGATGAATGGATACTGAACTCTTGGTTCATTGGTTGGATGGATGGGTGGATGGATGGATGTGTGGATGGACGGATGGATGGGTGGATGGATGGACGGGTGGATGGGTGGATGGGTGGGTGGATGGATGGATGGATGGATGGGTGGATGGATGGGTGGATGGATGGGTGGATGGATGGATGGATGGGTGGATGGATGGATGGATGGATGGATGGATGGATGGATGGATGGATGGATGGGTGGATGGATGGATGGATGGATGGATGGATGGATGGATGGTTGGTTGAATGGATGGATGGCTGGATGAATGGATGGATGGAGGGACTTGATGTTGATTGTTTCAGTGCGGGGATGAATGGTTGGATGGGTTTGTGTCGTTTTGATGGGTTGACTGTCTCGGTGGTGGGGTGGTTGAATGGATGGATGGATGGATGTAAGGATGAATGGATACTGAACTCTTGGTTCATTGGTTGGATGGATGGGTGGATGGATGGATGTGTGGATGGACGGATGGATGGATGGATGGATGGACGGGTGGATGGATGGACGGATGGATGGATGGGTGGGTGGATGGATGGATGGATGGATGGATGGACGGATGGATGGATGGATGGGTGGATGGATGGATGGATGGGTGAGTGGATGGATGGATGCAATGCCATGGGGATGGTTGGATGGATGGAGGTTGGACTCGTGGTTGGTTAGTTGGCTGGAGGGATGGATGGAGGATGGACGGGTGGATGTGGGCACGGCTGGACAGACGTGGGGACGCCGGTGGCCGACACTGTCCCCTCCGTGCGGCAGCTGCAGCCCATGCGGAGGAGGAACCGCCACCCGCGCCCGCCCTGGGCGAGCTGACGGCCTCCCACGTCACCCCCGAGTCCGTCCAGCTGCAGTGGAGCGTCCCCGAGGGCACCTTTGACTCCTTCACGGTGCAGTACAGGGACGCCCAGGGCCAGCCCCAGGTGCTGCCCGTGGACGGCGCTTCCCGCACGGTGACCGTGCCGGGGCTGGCACCGTCGCGCCGCTACAAGTTCAACCTGTACGGGCTGAGGGGGCGGAAGCGCCTGGGCCCCGTCTCCACCGACGCCGTCACAGGTGAGGGGGCGTGAGGGACGCTGCTGACCACGGGTTTGCTGTGGGCAGGGGCTCGGTAGGACCCTGTGGGGTGTGTTGGGCCTGGTGGGACACGGGAAGAGCCGTTGGGTGGTGGTTTGGGGCTGGATCCGTGGGTGGGTGCGCGGGAGTGGGATGGACAAAGGGATGGGATTGGTCATGGGTGGGTGGGTGGGTGGGTGGGTGGTTCGATGGGTGCTCAGATGGGTTTGTGTCTCTTTGGTTGATTGACTGTCTGGGTGGGAATGGGGTTGACTGGGTGAGTGGTGGGAGGATGGATGGTTGGATGGTTGGATGGATGGGTTGACATCGGCATGGTTGGATGAATGGATTGAGAACTTCCTAGTTGATTGGATGGATGGATGGATGGATGGATGGATGGATGGATGGATGGATGGATGGATGGTTGGATGGATGGATGGATGGATGGACTTCTTGGCTCGGTGGCTGGATGCGTTTGTGTCTTTTTGGGTGATTGAGTGCCTTGGTTGCTGGGTGGTTGTCTGGATGAGTGGATGGATGGATGGTTGGATGGATGGTTGGATGGATGGAAGGATGGATGGATGGGTGGATGGATGGATGGATGGATGGATGGATGGATGGATGGATGGAAGGATGGATGGATGGGTGGATGGGTGGATGGGGTGACTCACTATGGTTGGGTGAATGGCTGCTAAAGCTCTGGGTTGATTGGTTGAGTTGTGGGAAATGTGGATGGATGGGTGGGGGGATGGATGGAACGACGTTCAGATGATTGCATAAACAGTTATCGAACTGAGTTCATTGGTTGGATGAATGGATGGATGGACGGATGGAATGTAAGGATGATGGACTTCTTGGGTCATTAGTTGGATGGATGGATGGTTGGTTGAATGGATGGATGGATGGATGGATGGACGGGTGGATGGATGGATGGATGGATGGATGGATGGACGGATGGATGGATGGGTGGATGGATGGACGGATGGATGGATGGACGGATGGGTGGATGGATGGATGGATGGATGGACGGATGGATGGATGGATGGGTGGATGGATGGATGGATGGATGGATGGATGGACGGATGGATGGATGGGTGGATGGATGGATGGATGGATGGATGGATGGATGGATGGATGCAATGCCATAGGGATGGTTGGATGGGTGGAGGTTGGACTCGTGGTTGGTTAGTTGGCTGGAGGGATGGATGGAGGATGGACGGATGGATGTGGCACGGCTGGACAGACGTGGGGACGCCGGTGGCCGACACTGTCCCCTCCGTGCGGCAGCTGCAGCCCACGCGGAGGAGGAACCGCCATCCGCGCCCGCCCTGGGCGAGCTGACGGCCTCCCACGTCACCCCCCGAGTCCGTCCAGCTGCAGTGGAGCGTCCCCGAGGGCACCTTTGACTCCTTCACGGTGCAGTACAGGGACGCCCAGGGCCAGCCCCAGGTGCTGCCCGTGGACGGCGCTTCCCGCACGGTGACCGTGCCGGGGCTGGCACCGTCGCGCCGCTACAAGTTCAACCTGTACGGGCTGAGGGGGCGGCAGCGCCTGGGCCCCGTCTCCACCGACGCCGTCACAGGTGAGGGGGCGTGAGGGACGCTGCTGACCACGGGTTTGCTGTGGGCAGGGGCTCGGTAGGACCCTGTGGGGTGTGTTGGGCCTGGTGGGACACGGGAAGAGCCGTTGGGTGGTGGTTTGGGGCTGGATCCATGGGTGGGTGCGCGGGAGTGGGATGGACAAAGGGATGGGATTGGTCATGGGTGGGTGGGTGGGTGGGTGGGTGGTTCGATGGGTGCTCAGGTGGGTTTGTGTCTCTTTGGTTGATTGACTGTCTGGGTGGGAATGGGGTTGACTGGTTGGGTGGTGGGAGGATGGATGGTTGGATGGTTGGATGGATGGGTTGACATAGGCATGGTTGGATGAATGGATTGAGAACTTTCGAGTTGATTGGTTGGATGGATGGATGGATTGATGGATGGGTGGATGGATGGATGGATGGATGGGTGGGTGGATGGATGGATGGATGGATGGATGGATGGAATGGATGGGTGGGTGGATGGATGGATGGATGGAATGCCATAGGGATGGCTGGATGAATGGATGTTGGACTTGTTGTTTGGTTGGTTGAGTGAAGGATGGATGGATATCAGGAGGGAGGGCGGGAATGACGTTTGTTGAATGGAGGGATGGATGTTGGAGTTCTTGGTTGATGGCTTGGATGGGTGGGTGGATGGATGAGTTCCTGGATGAGTTTGTGTTTCTTCGGTTCATTGAATGTCTTGGTGGCTGGGTGGTCTACTGGAAGGCTGTTGGGTTGGACGGATAGATGGGTGGGTGGTTGATTGGAAGGATGGATGGACTAAGGGATGGGATTGTTATTGGATGGGTGAGTGAATGGATGGATGGTGGGAAGGGTGGATTGATGGATGGATGGATGGGCAGTTGACTTGCTGGCCGGCTGGATGGATGGGTGGGTGGATGCATGAATGGATGGACGGATGGATGGGTGGATGGATGGATGGATGGTTGGATGGATGGATGGATGGGTGGGTGGATGGGTGGATGGATGGTTGGATGGATGGATGGATGGGTGGGTGGATGGATGGATGGATGGTTGGATGGATGGATGGATGGGTGGGTGGATGGATGGTTGGATGGATGGATGGATGGGTGGGTGGATGGATGGATGGATGGTTGGATGGATGGATGGATGGGTGGGTGGATGGATGGTTGGATGGATGGATGGATGGGTGGGTGGATGGATGGATGGATGGATGGGTGGGTGGGTGGGTGGATGGATGGATGGATGGGTGGGTCGATGGATGGATGGATGGATGGATGGATTGCCATAGGATTGCTTGGAAGAATGGCTGCTGATTGGCTTGGTTGATTGGTTGAGATGTGGGAAATGTGGATGGATGGGTGGGGCATGGATGGAACGACGTTCAGATGATTGGATGAGCAGTTATCAAATTGAGTTCATTGTTTGGATGAATGGATGGGTGGATGGATGGATCGTTGGAATGTAATGATGAATGGATGATGGACTACTTGGTTCATTGGTTGGAAGGACGCATGGACGGACGGATGGATGGATGGATGGATGGGTGGATGGATGGGTGGATGGATGGATGGATGGAATGCTATAAGGATGGTTAGATGAATGGAGGTTGGACTTGTTGGTTCATTGGTTCAGTGGGGGGTGAATGGTTGATGGGTTTGTGTCGTTTTGATGGATTGACTGTCTTGGTGGTTGGATGGATGGATGGATGGATGGATAAAATGTAAGGATGAATGGATGCTGAACCCCTTGGTTCATTGGTTGGATGGATGGATGGATGGATGGATGGATGGATGGATGGATGGATGGATGGATGGATGGATGGATGGGTGGTTGAATGGACGGATGGATGGATGGATGGATGGATGGATGGGTGGATGGATGGATGGATGGATGGGTGGATGGATGGATGGATGGATGGGTGGATGGATGGATGGATGGATGGGTGGATGGATGGATGGGTGGGTGGATGGATGGATGGATGGATGGATGGATGGATGGATGGATGGATGGATGGATGGATGGATGGATGGGTGGATGAATGGATGGATGGATGCAATGCCATGGGGATGGTTGGATGGATGGAGGTTGGACTCGTGGTTGGTTAGTTGGCTGGAGGGATGGATGGAGGATGGACGGATGGATGTGGCACGGCTGGACAGACGTGGGGACGCCGGTGGCCGACACTGTCCCCTCCGTGCGGCAGCTGCAGCCCATGCGGAGGAGGAACCGCCATCCGCGCCCGCCCTGGGCGAGCTGACGGCCTCCCACGTCACCCCCGAGTCCGTCCAGCTGCAGTGGAGCGTCCCCGAGGGCACCTTTGACTCCTTCACGGTGCAGTACAGGGACGCCCAGGGCCAGCCCCAGGTGCTGCCCGTGGACGGCGCTTCCCGCACGGTGACCGTGCCGGGGCTGGCACCGTCGCGCCGCTACAAGTTCAACCTGTACGGGCTGAGGGGGCGGCAGCGCCTGGGCCCCGTCTCCACCGACGCCGTCACAGGTGAGGGGGCGTGAGGGACGCTGCTGACCACGGGTTTGCTGTGGGCAGGGGCTCGGTAGGACCCTGTGGGGTGTGTTGGGCCTGGTGGGACACGGGAAGAGCCGTTGGGTGGTGGTTTGGGGCTGGGTCCGTGGGTGGGTGCGCGGGAGTGGGATGGACAAAGGGATGGGATTGGTCACGGGTGGGTGGGTGGGTGGGTGGGTGGATGGATGGATGGATGGATGAATGGATGGATTTCTTGGCTCATTGATTGTATGGGTTTGTGTCTTGTTGGTTGATTGAGTGGTTTGGTCGTTGGGTTGTTGTCTGGATGAGTGGATGGATGGATGGATGGAAGGATGGATGGATGCGTGGATGGGACGACTCAGTATGGTTGGGTGAATGGCTGCTGAAGGTCTTGGTTGATTGGTTGAGATGTGGGAAATGTGGATGGATGGGTGGGGCATGGATGGAACGACGTTCAGATGATTGGATGAACAGTTATCAAATTGAGTTCATTGGTTGGATGAATGGATGGATGGATGGATGGATGGGTGGATGAATGGATGGATGGATGGATGGATGGGTGGATGGATGGATGGGTGGATGGAAAGTGGATGCATGGATGGATGGAAGGTGGATGGATGGATGGAAGGCGGATGGATGGATGGATGGGTGGATGGATGGATGGTTGGATGGAATGCCAGAAGGATGGTTAGATGAATGGAGGTTGGACTTGTTGGTTCATTGGTTCAGTGGGGGGTGAATGGTTGATGGGTTTGTGTCGTTTTGATGGATTGACTGTCTTGGTGGTTGGGTGGTTAAATGGATGGATGGATGGATGGGCAGATGGATGGAGGATGGACGGAGGGATGGATGGATGGATGGATGGATGGATGGAGGGATGGATGGATGGATGGGTGGATGGATGGATGGGTGGATGGATGGGTGGATGGATGGGTGGATGGATGGGTGGGTGGATGGATGGATGGATGGATGGATGGATGGATGGATGGATGGATGGATGGATGGATGGATGGATGGACGGATGGATGGGTGGATGGGTGGATGCAATGCCATGGGGATGGTTGGATGGATGGAGGTTGGACTCGTGGTTGGTTAGTTGGCTGGAGGGAGGGATGGAGGATGGACGGGTGGATGTGGCACGGCTGGACAGACGTGCAGACGCCGGTGGCCGACACTGTCCCCTCTGTGCGGCAGCTGCAGCCCATGCGGAGGAGGACCCGCCATCCGCGCCCGCCCTGGGCGAGCTGACGGCCTCCCACGTCACCCCCGAGTCCGTCCAGCTGCAGTGGAGCGTCCCCGAGGGCACCTTTGACTCCTTCACGGTGCAGTACAGGGACGCCCAGGGCCAGCCCCAGGTGCTGCCCGTGGACGGCGCTTCCCGCACGGTGACCGTGCCGGGGCTGGCACCGTCGCGCCGCTACAAGTTCAACCTGTACGGGCTGAGGGGGCGGAAGCGCCTGGGCCCCGTCTCCACCGACGCCGTCACAGGTGAGGGGGCGTGAGGGACGCTGCTGACCACGGGTTTGCTGTGGGCAGGGGCTCGGTAGGACCCTGTGGGGTGTGTTGGGCCTGGTGGGACACGGGAAGAGCCGTTGGGTGGTGGTTTGGGGCTGGATCCGTGGGTGGGTGCGTGGGAGTGGGATGGACAAAGGGATGGGATTGGTCATGGGAGGGTGGGTGGGTGGGTGGGTGGGTGAGTGGGTGGTTGATTGGATCGATGGATGGATGGATGGAAGGATGGAAGGATGAGTGGGTGGAATGATGTAGTTATGGCTGGATGAATGGATGTTGGACTTGTTGGTTCATTGGTTGGATGGGTTTGTGTCTTTTGCTTTGATTGAGTGTCTTGGTTGGCTGGATTACTGGATGGATGGATGGATCGATGGATGGATGGATGGGTGGATGGATGGACGGAAGGATGGATGGATGGATGGGTTGATGTGATGATCAGTATTTTTGGATAAATGGATCGGTTGTGTTGGTTGAGATGTGGGAAATGTAGATGGATTGGTCGGGGGATGGATGTGCTGACATTCAGGTGTTGGGTGAAGGGATGTTGAAGTTAATTGAGTAGTTGGATGGATGGAGGATGGATGGTACATGGATCAGCTTGTGTCTCATGGGTGGCTGCGTCGTTGACTTCATGGATGGATGGATGGATGGATGGATGGATGGATGGATGGATTTCTTGGCTCATTGATTGTATGGGTTTGTGTTTTCTTGGTTGATTGAGTGCTTTGGTCGTTGGGTTGTTTTCTGGATGAGTGGATGGAACGATGGATGGAAGGAT
>NW_024427399.1:45000-47324 GCF_017639655.2 Falco naumanni
TGGTTGGTTGGATGGTTGGTTGGTTGGTTGAGTTGGATGGTTGGTTGGTTGGATGGATGGTTGGCTGGTTAGATGGTTGGTTGGGTGTGGGTTGGTTGGATGACTGTTTGATATTTTGGTTGGATGGTTGGTTAGTTGGATGGTTGGTTGGGTTTTTGGTTGGATGGTTGGTTGTATGGCTGTTTGGGTGGGTGGGTGGGTAGTTGGATGGTTGGATGGTTGGTTGGTTGGCTGGATGGTTGGCTGGATGGTTGGTTGGTTGGTTGGTTAGATGGTTGGGTGGGTTGTGGGTTGGCTGGATTGTTGTTTTTTTGTTTGGTTGGTTGATTGGTTAGTTGGATGGATGGATGGTTGGTTGGGTTGTGGGTTGGTTGGATGATTGTTTGATTTTTTGGTTGGATGGTTGGTTAGTTGGATGGTTGGTTGGGTTGTTGGCTGGATGGTTGGTTGGATGGTTGATTGGTTGGTTGGATGGTTGGTTGGATGGTTAGTTGGGTGGATGGTTGGATGGTTAGTTGGGTGAATAGTTGGTTGGGGGTGTGTTTGGTTGCTTGGTTGGTTGTTTTGGTGGGTGGGTGGGTGGTCGGGTGGGTGGTTAGATGGGTGGGTGGGTGGTTAGATGGGTGGGTGGGTGGTTAGATGGGTGGGTGGGTGGGTGGGTGGGCAGATATTTGGCCAGTTGACATTGACCAGTTCTGACTGGACACCTGGACAGCGGGTTGACGCGATGGTGCATGGGAACCCTGGGGGGAGGGGGGGGGGTGTTCCGGGGGGGGGGGGGGGGGGGGGGGGGGCGGGTGTCCCCCTGGGGGGGCTCAGGGTTGGGGGGACCCTGGGGTGCCACCGGGGGGTGGAGCGACCCACGGGGCTTTCGGGGGGGGGGATGGTTTATGGGGGGTCGGCTGGAGGGGGGGGTCTCATCATCCATCGGGGAGCAGTGGGGGGGGGTGGGTCCTCGGGGGGCTGGGGGTGGGGGTGGGGGTGTCAGTGGCCACGCCCCTCCCCCCACAGGCGCCCCAGGGACCCTCTGGGTGGGCACCGTGTGGCCCCGCAGCGCCCAGCTGCACTGGGCGCCCCCCCACGCCCCCCCCGACGGCTACGACCTCGTCTACGGTCCCCCCGGAGGACCCCAGCAGGTGATGACCCCCCCCCGGGGCACCCCATGACCCCCCCGGGGACCCCAATACCGCCCCCAGACCCCAATAATCCACTGGAGACCCAAATCCTCCGCCAGGGACCCCGATAACCCCTGGGGGGACCCCAGTAGCCCCTGGGGGACCCCAATAACCCACCAGGGACCCCAGTAACCCCTGGGGGGACCCCAGTAACCCCTGGGGGACCCCAATAGCCCACCAGGGACCCCAGTAACCCCTGGGGGGACCCCAGTAACCCCTGGGGGACCCCAATAGCCCGCCAGGGACCCCAGTAACCCCTGGGGGACCCCAATAGCCCACCAGGGACCCCAGTAACCCCTGGGGGGACCCCAGTAACCCCTGGGGGGACCCCAATAGCCCGCCAGGGACCCCAGTAACCCCTGGGGGGACCCCAGTAACCCCTGGGGGACCCCAATAGCCCGCCAGGGACCCCAGTAACCCCTGGGGGGACCCCAGTAACCCCTGGGGGACCCCAATAGCCCACCAGGGACCCCAGTAACCCCTGGGGGACCCCAGTATCCCTTGTGGGACCCCAATAGCTCCTCGGGGACCCCAATAACTCCTCGGGGACCCCAATATCCCGTGTGGGACCCCCATATTCCCTTGGGGACCCCAAGAACACCCATGGGGACCCCAAAACCGCCATGGGGACCCCCAAACCGCCACGGGGACCCCAATATTCCATCTGGGTCCCCAATGCCAACCCAGGGACCCCCAGTATTCCCTTGGGGACCCCAAAACCACCATGGGGTCCCCAATATTCAATCTGGGTCCCCAATGCCAGCCCAGGGACCCCCAATATTCCATCTGGGGACCCCAAGAACACCCAGGGACCCCCAGTATTCCCTTGGGGACCCCAAAACCACCATGGGGACCCCCAAACCATAATGGGGACCCCAATATTCCATCTGGGTCCCCAATGCCAGCCCAGAGACCCCCAATATTCCCTTGGGGACCCCAAAACCACCATGGGACCCCCAGTATTCCCATGGGGACCCCAAAACCACCACGGGGACCCCCAAACCACCACGGGGACCCCAATATTCCATCTGGGTCCCCAATGCCAGCCCAGAGACCCCCAGTATTCCATCATGGGGACCCCAAAACCACCATGGGGACCCCCAAACCACCATGGGGACCCCAATATTCCATCTGGGTCCCCAATGCCAA
>NW_024427400.1:0-47469 GCF_017639655.2 Falco naumanni
TTCCCCATCTCAGCCCAGAAAGCTGGTAGAACAACTTTTGTGGTGTCTTTCAGCTGCCTAGCGGAGCAATGTAAAAACCGCCAGAGAACTCCTTGCTGGCACCTTCCCCGGTGAGGTGTGCATGGGGTGTGTTTGGAACATTTTTTCACCGGCCGACTCCAAAAGTCAGCGGTTCCCCATCTCAGCCCAGAAAGCTGGTAGAACAACTTTTGTGGTGTCTTTCAGCTGCCTAGCGGAGCAATGTAAAAACCGCCAGAGAACTCCTTGCTGGCACCTTCCCCGGTGGAGGTGTGCATGGGGTGTGTTTGGAACATTTTTTCACCGGCCGACTCCAAAAGTCAGCGGTTCCCCATCTCAGCCCAGAAAGCTGGTAGAACAACTTTGGTGGTGTCTTTCAGCTGCCTAGCGGAGCAATGTAAAAACCGCCAGAGAACTCCTTGCTGGCACCTTCCCCGGTGGAGGTGTGCATGGGGTGTCGTTTGGAACATTTTTTCACCGGCCGACTCCAAAAGTCAGCGGTTCCCCATCTCAGCCCAGAAAGCTGGTAGAACAACTTTGGTGGTGTCTTTCAGCTGCCTAGCGGAGCAATGTAAAAACCGCCAGAGAACTCCTTGCTGGCACCTTCCCCGGTGGAGGTGTGCATGGGGTGTGTTTGGAACATTTTTTCACCGGCCGACTCCAAAAGTCAGCGGTTCCCCATCTCAGCCCAGAAAGCTGGTAGAACAACTTTTGTGGTGTCTTTCAGCTGCCTAGCGGAGCAATGTAAAAACCGCCAGAGAACTCCTTGCTGGCACCTTCCCCGGTGGAGGTGTGCATGGGGTGTGTTTGGAACATTTTTTCACCGGCCGACTCCAAAAGTCAGCGGTTCCCCATCTCAGCCCAGAAAGCTGGTAGAACAACTTTTGTGGTGTCTTTCAGCTGCCTAGCGGAGCAATGTAAAAACCGCCAGAGAACTCCTTGCTGGCACCTTCCCCGGTGGAGGTGTGCATGGGGTGTGTTTGGAACATTTTTTCACCGGCCGACTCCAAAAGTCAGCGGTTCCCCATCTCAGCCCAGAAAGCTGGTAGAACAACTTTGGTGGTGTCTTTCAGCTGCCTAGCGGAGCAATGTAAAAACCGCCAGAGAACTCCTTGCTGGCACCTTCCCCGGTGGAGGTGTGCATGGGGTGTGTTTGGAACATTTTTTCACCGGCCGACTCCAAAAGTCAGCGGTTCCCCATCTCAGCCCAGAAAGCTGGTAGAACAACTTTGGTGGTGTCTTTCAGCTGCCTAGCGGAGCAATGTAAAAACCGCCAGAGAACTCCTTGCTGGCACCTTCCCCGGTGGAGGTGTGCATGGGGTGTGTTTGGAACATTTTTTCACCGGCCGACTCCAAAAGTCAGCGGTTCCCCATCTCAGCCCAGAAAGCTGGTAGAACAACTTTGGTGGTGTCTTTCAGCTGCCTAGCGGAGCAATGTAAAAACCGCCAGAGAACTCCTTGCTGGCACCTTCCCCGGTGGAGGTGTGCATGGGGTGTGTTTGGAACATTTTTTCACCGGCCGACTCCAAAAGTCAGCGGTTCCCCATCTCAGCCCAGAAAGCTGGTAGAACAACTTTTGTGGTGTCTTTCAGCTGCCTAGCGGAGCAATGTAAAAACCGCCAGAGAACTCCTTGCTGGCACCTTCCCCGGTGGAGGTGTGCATGGGGTGTGTTTGGAACATTTTTTCACCGGCCGACTCCAAAAGTCAGCGGTTCCCCATCTCAGCCCAGAAAGCTGGTAGAACAACTTTGGTGGTGTCTTTCAGCTGCCTAGCGGAGCAATGTAAAAACCGCCAGAGAACTCCTTGCTGGCACCTTCCCCGGTGGAGGTGTGCATGGGGTGTGTTTGGAACATTTTTTCACCGGCCGACTCCAAAAGTCAGCGGTTCCCCATCTCAGCCCAGAAAGCTGGTAGAACAACTTTGGTGGTGTCTTTCAGCTGCCTAGCGGAGCAATGTAAAAACCGCCAGAGAACTCCTTGCTGGCACCTTCCCCGGTGGAGGTGTGCATGGGGTGTGTTTGGAACATTTTTTCACCGGCCGACTCCAAAAGTCAGCGGTTCCCCATCTCAGCCCAGAAAGCTGGTAGAACAACTTTGGTGGTGTCTTTCAGCTGCCTAGCGGAGCAATGTAAAAACCGCCAGAGAACTCCTTGCTGGCACCTTCCCCGGTGGAGGTGTGCATGGGGTGTGTTTGGAACATTTTTTCACCGGCCGACTCCAAAAGTCAGCGGTTCCCCATCTCAGCCCAGAAAGCTGGTAGAACAACTTTGGTGGTGTCTTTCAGCTGCCTAGCGGAGCAATGTAAAAACCGCCAGAGAACTCCTTGCTGGCACCTTCCCCGGTGGAGGTGTGCATGGGGTGTGTTTGGAACATTTTTTCACCGGCCGACTCCAAAAGTCAGCGGTTCCCCATCTCAGCCCAGAAAGCTGGTAGAACAACTTTGGTGGTGTCTTTCAGCTGCCTAGCGGAGCAATGTAAAAACCGCCAGAGAACTCCTTGCTGGCACCTTCCCCGGTGGAGGTGTGCATGGGGTGTGTTTGGAACATTTTTTCACCGGCCGACTCCAAAAGTCAGCGGTTCCCCATCTCAGCCCAGAAAGCTGGTAGAACAACTTTGGTGGTGTCTTTCAGCTGCCTAGCGGAGCAATGTAAAAACCGCCAGAGAACTCCTTGCTGGCACCTTCCCCGGTGGAGGTGTGCATGGGGTGTGTTTGGAACATTTTTTCACCGGCCGACTCCAAAAGTCAGCGGTTCCCCATCTCAGCCCAGAAAGCTGGTAGAACAACTTTGGTGGTGTCTTTCAGCTGCCTAGCGGAGCAATGTAAAAACCGCCAGAGAACTCCTTGCTGGCACCTTCCCCGGTGGAGGTGTGCATGGGGTGTGTTTGGAACATTTTTTCACCGGCCGACTCCAAAAGTCAGCGGTTCCCCATCTCAGCCCAGAAAGCTGGTAGAACAACTTTGGTGGTGTCTTTCAGCTGCCTAGCGGAGCAATGTAAAAACCGCCAGAGAACTCCTTGCTGGCACCTTCCCCGGTGGAGGTGTGCATGGGGTGCGTTTGGAACATTTTTTCACCGGCCGACTCCAAAAGTCAGCGGTTCCCCATCTCAGCCCAGAAAGCTGGTAGAACAACTTTGGTGGTGTCTTTCAGCTGCCTAGCGGAGCAATGTAAAAACCGCCAGAGAACTCCTTGCTGGCACCTTCCCCGGTGGAGGTGTGCATGGGGTGTGTTTGGAACATTTTTTCACCGGCCGACTCCAAAAGTCAGCGGTTCCCCATCTCAGCCCAGAAAGCTGGTAGAACAACTTTGGTGGTGTCTTTCAGCTGCCTAGCGGAGCAATGTAAAAACCGCCAGAGAACTCCTTGCTGGCACCTTCCCCGGTGGAGGTGTGCATGGGGTGCGTTTGGAACATTTTTTCACCGGCCGACTCCAAAAGTCAGCGGTTCCCCATCTCAGCCCAGAAAGCTGGTAGAACAACTTTTGTGGTGTCTTTCAGCTGCCTAGCGGAGCAATGTAAAAACCGCCAGAGAACTCCTTGCTGGCACCTTCCCCGGTGGAGGTGTGCATGGGGTGTGTTTGGAACATTTTTTCACCGGCCGACTCCAAAAGTCAGCGGTTCCCCATCTCAGCCCAGAAAGCTGGTAGAACAACTTTTGGTGGTGTCTTTCAGCTGCCTAGCGGAGCAATGTAAAAAACCGCCAGAGAACTCCTTGCTGGCACCTTCCCCGGTGGAGGTGTGCATGGGGTGTGTTTGGAACATTTTTTCACCGGCCGACTCCAAAAGTCAGCGGTTCCCCATCTCAGCCCAGAAAGCTGGTAGAACAACTTTTGTGGTGTCTTTCAGCTGCCTAGCGGAGCAATGTAAAAACCGCCAGAGAACTCCTTGCTGGCACCTTCCCCGGTGGAGGTGTGCATGGGGTGTGTTTGGAACATTTTTTCACCGGCCGACTCCAAAAGTCAGCGGTTCCCCGTCTCAGCCCAGAAAGCTGGTAGAACAACTTTTGTGGTGTCTTTCAGCTGCCTAGCGGAGCAATGTAAAAACCGCCAGAGAACTCCTTGCTGGCACCTTCCCCGGTGGAGGTGTGCATGGGGTGTGTTTGGAACATTTTTTCACCGGCCGACTCCAAAAGTCAGCGGTTCCCCATCTCAGCCCAGAAAGCTGGTAGAACAACTTTGGTGGTGTCTTTCAGCTGCCTAGCGGAGCAATGTAAAAACCGCCAGAGAACTCCTTGCTGGCACCTTCCCCGGTGGAGGTGTGCATGGGGTGCGTTTGGAACATTTTTTCACCGGCCGACTCCAAAAGTCAGCGGTTCCCCATCTCAGCCCAGAAAGCTGGTAGAACAACTTTGGTGGTGTCTTTCAGCTGCCTAGCGGAGCAATGTAAAAACCGCCAGAGAACTCCTTGCTGGCACCTTCCCCGGTGGAGGTGTGCATGGGGTGTGTTTGGAACATTTTTTCACCGGCCGACTCCAAAAGTCAGCGGTTCCCCATCTCAGCCCAGAAAGCTGGTAGAACAACTTTGGTGGTGTCTTTCAGCTGCCTAGCGGAGCAATGTAAAAACCGCCAGAGAACTCCTTGCTGGCACCTTCCCCGGTGGAGGTGTGCATGGGGTGTGTTTGGAACATTTTTTTCACCGGCCGACTCCAAAAGTCAGCGGTTCCCCATCTCAGCCCAGAAAGCTGGTAAGAACAACTTTGGTTGGTGTCTTTCAGCTGCCTAGGGCATGCAACTAGGAGCAATGTAAAAAACCGCCAGAGAACTCCTTGTCGGCACCTTCCCTCGGTGGAGGTGTGCATTGGGGTCCGTGTTTGGAAAACCTTTTTTCACCGGCCTACTCCAAAAAGTCAGCGGTTCCCCGATCTCAGCCCAGAAAAGCTGGTATTGGGAAAAACTTTTGTCGAATGGTGTCTTCAGCTTGCTCATAGCGGAGCAATGTAAAAACCGCCAGAGAACTCCTTGCTGTGGCACCTTCCCCCGGTGGAGGTGGTGCATGGGGTGCGTGTTTGGAACATTTTTTCACCGGCCGACTCCAAAAGTCAGGGTTCCCCATCTCACCCAGAAAGCTGGTAGAACAACTTTGGTGGTGTCTTTCACTGCCTAGCGGAGCAATGTAAAAAACCGCTAGAAGCTCCTTGCTGGCACCTTCCCCGGTGAGGTGTGCATGGGTGTGTTTGGTACATTTTTTCACCGGCCGACTCCAAAAGTCAGCGGTTCCCCAGTCTCAGCCCAGAAAGCTGGTAGAACAACTTTGGTGTGTCTTTCAGCTGGCCTAGCGGAGCGATGTAAATAACCGCCAGAGAACTCCTTGCTGGCACCTTCCCCGGTGGGGGTGTGCATGGGGTGTGTTTGGAACAGTTTTTTCACCGGCCGACTCCAAAAGGGTCAGCGGTTTCCCCATCTCAGCCCAGAAAGCTAGTAGAACAACTTTGGTGGTGTCTTTCAGCTGCCTATGGCTGCGAGCAAGTTAAAAACCGCCTGAGAACTCCTTGCTGGCACCTTCCCCGGTGGAGGTGTGGCATGGGTTGTGTTTGGAAACATTTGTTTCACCGCCGACTCCAAAAGTCAGCGTTCCCCATCTCAGCCCAGAAAAGCTGGTAAAAAACTTTGGTGGTGTCTTTCACTGCCTAGCGGAGCAATGTAAAAAACCGCCAGAGAACTCCTTGCTTGGCACCCTGCCCCGGTGGCAGGTGTGCATGGGTTTTGCGTTTGGAACATTTTAGTCACCGTCCGACTCCTAAAGTCAGCGGGTTCCCCCATCTCAGCCCAGAAAGCTGGTAGAACAACTTTGGTGGTGGTCTGTTCAGCTGCCTAGCGGAGACAAGTGTAAAAACCGCCAGAGAACTCCTTGCTGGCACCCTTCCCCGTGGAGGTGTGCATGGGGTGCGTTTGAACATTTCTTCACGCGGCCGACTCCAAAATCAGCGGTTCCCCGTCTCAGCCCTAGAAAGCTGGTAGAAACAACGTTGGTGGTGTCTTTCAGCTGCCTACGGGGAGCAATGTAAAACCGCCAGAGAACTCCTTGCTGGCACCTTCCCCGGTGGGAGGTGTGCATGGGGTGTGTTTGGAAACATTTTTTCACCGGCCGACTCCAAAAGTCAGCGGGTTCCCCGTCCTCAGCCCAGAAAGCTGGGTAGAACAACTTTGGTGGTGTCTTTCAGCTGGGCCTAGCGGAGCAATGGTAAAAACCGCCAGGAGACTCCCTTGCTGGCACCTTCCCCGGTTGGAGGGGTGTGCATGGGGTGGCGTTGTTGGAACATTATTTCATCACGGCCGACTCCAAAAAGTCAGCGGTTCCCCATCTCAGCCCAGAAAGCTGGTAGAACAACTTTGGGTGGTGTCTTTCAGGCTGCCTAGCGGAGCAATGTAAAAACCGCCAGAGGAACTCCTTGCTGGCACCTTTTCCCCGTGGTAGGAGTAGCTGGCATGGGGTGTGTTTGTGGAACATTTTTTCAACCGGTCGCGACTCCAAAAGGTCAGGCGGTTCCCCATCTCAGCCCAGAAAGCTGGTAGAACAACTTTGTGGTGTCTTTCAGGCTGCCTAGCGGAGCAATGTAAAAAACCGCCAGAGAACTCCTTGCTGGCACCTTCCCCGGTGGAGGTGTGCATGGGTGCGTTTGGAAACATTTTTTCACCGGCCGACTCCAAAAGTCAGCGGTTCCCCCTCTCAGCCCAGAAAGCTGGTAGAACAACTTTTGTGGTGTCTTCAGCGGCCTAGCGGAGCAATGTTAAAACCGCCAGAGACTCCTTGCTGGCACCTTCCCCGGTTGGAGGTGTGCAATGGGGTGTGTTTGGAACATTTTTTCACCGGCCGACTCCAAAAGTCAGCGGTTCCCCCGATCTCAGCCCAGAAAGCTGGTAGAACAACTTTGGTGGTGTCTTTCAGCTGCCTAGCGGAGCAATGTAAAAAACGCCAGAGAACTCCTTTGCTGGCACCTTCCCCGGTGGAGGTGTGCATGGGGTGCGTTTGGAACATTTTTTCAACCGGCCGACTCCAAAAGTCAGCGGTTCCCCATCTCAGCCCAGAAAGCTGGTAGAACAACTTTGGTGGTGTCTTTCAGCTGCCTAGCGGAGCAATGTAAAAACCGCCAGAGAACTCCTTGCTGGCACCTTCCCCGGTGGAGGTGTGCATGGGTGCGTTTGGAACATTTTTTCACCGGCCGAGCTCCAAAAGTCAGCGGTTCCCCATCTCAGCCCAGAAAGCTGGTAGAACAACTTTGTGGTGTCTTTCAGGCTGCCTAGCAGGAGCAATGTAAAAAACCGCCAGAGAACTCCTTGCTGGCACCTTCCCCGGTGGAGGTGTGCATGGGGGTGTGTTTGGAACATTTTTATCACCGGCCGACTCCAAAAGTCAGCGGTATCCCCATCTCAGCCCAGAAAGCTGGTAGAACAACTTTGGTGGTGTCTTTCAGCTGCCTAGCGGAGCAATGTAAAAACCGCCAGAGAACTCCTTGCTGGCACCTTCCCCGGTGGAGGTGTGCATGGGGTGTGTTTGGAACATTTTTTCACCGGCCGACTCCAAAAGTCAGCGGTTCCCCATCTCAGCCCAGAAAGCTGGTAGAACAACTTTGGTGGTGTCTTTCAGCTGCCTAGCGGAGCAATGTAAAAACCGCGAGAGAACTACTTTAGCTGGCACCTTCATCCCCGGTGGAGGTGTGCATGGGGTGGGTTTTGGGAACATTTTTTCACGGGACCGACTCCCCAAACAGTCAGCGGTTCCCCAATCACAGCACAATAAAGCTGGTAGAACAACTTTTGTGGTGTCTTTCAGCTGCCTAGCGGAGCAATGTAAAAACCGCCAGAGAACTCCTTGCTGGCACCTTCCCCGGTGGAGGTGTGCATGGGGTGTGTTTGGAACATTTTTTCACCGGCCGACTCCAAAAGTCAGCGGTTCCCCATCTCAGCCCAGAAAGCTGGTAGAACAACTTTTGTGGTGTCTTTCAGCTGCCTAGCGGAGCAATGTAAAAACCGCCAGAGAACTCCTTGCTGGCACCTTCCCCGGTGGAGGTGTGCATGGGGTGTGTTTGGAACATTTTTTCACCGGCCGACTCCAAAAGTCAGCGGTTCCCCATCTCAGCCCAGAAAGCTGGTAGAACAACTTTTGTGGTGTCTTTCAGCTGCCTAGCGGAGCAATGTAAAAACCGCCAGAGAACTCCTTGCTGGCACCTTCCCCGGTGGAGGTGTGCATGGGGTGTGTTTGGAACATTTTTTCACCGGCCGACTCCAAAAGTCAGCGGTTCCCCATCTCAGCCCAGAAAGCTGGTAGAACAACTTTTGTGGTGTCTTTCAGCTGCCTAGCGGAGCAATGTAAAAACCGCCAGAGAACTCCTTGCTGGCACCTTCCCCGGTGGAGGTGTGCATGGGGTGTGTTTGGAACATTTTTTCACCGGCCGACTCCAAAAGTCAGCGGTTCCCCATCTCAGCCCAGAAAGCTGGTAGAACAACTTTTGTGGTGTCTTTCAGCTGCCTAGCGGAGCAATGTAAAAACCGCCAGAGAACTCCTTGCTGGCACCTTCCCCGGTGGAGGTGTGCATGGGTGTGTTTGGAACATTTTTTCACCGGCCGACTCCAAAAGTCAGCGGTTCCCCATCTCAGCCCAGAAAGCTGGTAGAACAACTTTTGTGGTGTCTTTCAGCTGCCTAGCGGAGCAATGTAAAAACCGCCAGAGAACTCCTTGCTGGCACCTTCCCCGGTGGAGGTGTGCATGGGGTGTGTTTGGAACATTTTTTCACCGGCCGACTCCAAAAGTCAGCGGTTCCCCATCTCAGCCCAGAAAGCTGGTAGAACAACTTTTGTGGTGTCTTTCAGCTGCCTAGCGGAGCAATGTAAAAACCGCCAGAGAACTCCTTGCTGGCACCTTCCCCGGTGGAGGTGTGCATGGGGTGTGTTTGGAACATTTTTTCACCGGCCGACTCCAAAAGTCAGCGGTTCCCCATCTCAGCCCAGAAAGCTGGTAGAACAACTTTTGTGGTGTCTTTCAGCTGCCTAGCGGAGCAATGTAAAAACCGCCAGAGAACTCCTTGCTGGCACCTTCCCCGGTGGAGGTGTGCATGGGGTGTGTTTGGAACATTTTTTCACCGGCCGAGTCCAAAAGTCAGCGGTTCCCCATCTCAGCCCAGAAAGCTGGTAGAACAACTTTTGTGGTGTCTTTCAGCTGCCTAGCGGAGCAATGTAAAAACCGCCAGAGAACTCCTTGCTGGCACCTTCCCCGGTGGAGGTGTGCATGGGGTGTGTTTGGAACATTTTTTCACCGGCCGACTCCAAAAGTCAGCGGTTCCCCATCTCAGCCCAGAAAGCTGGTAGAACAACTTTTGTGGTGTCTTTCAGCTGCCTAGCGGAGCAATGTAAAAACCGCCAGAGAACTCCTTGCTGGCACCTTCCCCGGTGGAGGTGTGCATGGGGTGTGTTTGGAACATTTTTTCACCGCCGACTCCAAAAGTCAGCGGTTCCCCATCTCAGCCCAGAAAGCTGGTAGAACAACTTTGTGGTGTCTTTCAGCTGCCTAGCGGAGCAATGTAAAAACCGCCAGAGAACTCCTTGCTGGCACCTTCCCCGGGGGAGGTGTGCATGGGGTGTGTTTGGAACATTTTTTCACCGGCCGAGTCCAAAAGTCAGCGGTTCCCCATCTCAGCCCAGAAAGCTGGTAGAACAACTTTGTGGTGTCTTTCAGCTGCCTAGCGGAGCAATGTAAAAACCGCCAGAGAACTCCTTGCTGGCACCTTCCCCGGTGGAGGTGTGCATGGGGTGTGTTTGGAACATTTTTTCACCGGCCGACTCCAAAAGTCAGCGGTTCCCCATCTCAGCCCAGAAAGCTGGTAGAACAACTTTTGTGGTGTCTTTCAGCTGCCTAGCGGAGCAATGTAAAAACCGCCAGAGAACTCCTTGCTGGCACCTTCCCCGGTGGAGGTGTGCATGGGGTGTGTTTGGAACATTTTTTCACCGGCCGACTCCAAAAGTCAGCGGTTCCCCATCTCAGCCCAGAAAGCTGGTAGAACAACTTTTGTGGTGTCTTTCAGCTGCCTAGCGGAGCAATGTAAAAACCGCCAGAGAACTCCTTGCTGGCACCTTCCCCGGTGGAGGTGTGCATGGGGTGTGTTTGGAACATTTTTTCACCGGCCGACTCCAAAAGTCAGCGGTTCCCCATCTCAGCCCAGAAAGCTGGTAGAACAACTTTTGTGGTGTCTTTCAGCTGCCTAGCGGAGCAATGTAAAAACCGCCAGAGAACTCCTTGCTGGCACCTTCCCCGGTGGAGGTGTGCATGGGGTGTGTTTTGAACATTTTTTCACCGGCCGACTCCAAAAGTCAGCGGTTCCCCATCTCAGCCCAGAAAGCTGGTAGAACAACTTTTGTGGTGTCTTTCAGCTGCCTAGCGGAGCAATGTAAAAACCGCCAGAGAACTCCTTGCTGGCACCTTCCCCGGTGGAGGTGTGCATGGGGTGTGTTTGGAACATTTTTTCACCGGCCGACTCCAAAAGTCAGCGGTTCCCCATCTCAGCCCAGAAAGCTGGTAGAACAACTTTTGTGGTGTCTTTCAGCTGCCTAGCGGAGCAATGTAAAAACCGCCAGAGAACTCCTTGCTGGCACCTTCCCCGGTGGAGGTGTGCATGGGGTGTGTTTGGAACATTTTTTCACCGGCCGACTCCAAAAGTCAGCGGTTCCCCATCTCAGCCCAGAAAGCTGGTAGAACAACTTTTGTGGTGTCTTTCAGCTGCCTAGCGGAGCAATGTAAAAACCGCCAGAGAACTCCTTGCTGGCACCTTCCCCGGTGGAGGTGTGCATGGGGTGTGTTTTGGAACATTTTTCACCGGCCGACTCCAAAAGTCAGCGGTTCCCCATCTCAGCCCAGAAAGCTGGTAGAACAACTTTTGTGGTGTCTTTCAGCTGCCTAGCGGAGCAATGTAAAAACCGCCAGAGAACTCCTTGCTGGCACCTTCCCCGTGGAGGTGTGCATGGGGTGTGTTTGGAACATTTTTTCACCGGCCGACTCCAAAAGTCAGCGGTTCCCCATCTCAGCCCAGAAAGCTGGTAGAACAACTTTTGTGGTGTCTTTCAGCTGCCTAGCGGAGCAATGTAAAAACCGCCAGAGAACTCCTTGCTGGCACCTTCCCCGGTGGAGGTGTGCATGGGGTGTGTTTGGAACATTTTTTCACCGGCCGAGTCCAAAAGTCAGCGGTTCCCCATCTCAGCCCAGAAAGCTGGTAGAACAACTTTTGTGGTGTCTTTCAGCTGCCTAGCGGAGCAATGTAAAAACCGCCAGAGAACTCCTTGCTGGCACCTTCCCCGGTGGAGGTGTGCATGGGGTGTGTTTGGAACATTTTTTCACCGGCCGAGTCCAAAAGTCAGCGGTTCCCCATCTCAGCCCAGAAAGCTGGTAGAACAACTTTTGTGGTGTCTTTCAGCTGCCTAGCGGAGCAATGTAAAAACCGCCAGAGAACTCCTTGCTGGCACCTTCCCCGGTGGAGGTGTGCATGGGGTGTGTTTGGAACATTTTTTCACCGGCCGACTCCAAAAGTCAGCGGTTCCCCATCTCAGCCCAGAAAGCTGGTAGAACAACTTTTGTGGTGTCTTTCAGCTGCCTAGCGGAGCAATGTAAAAACCGCCAGAGAACTCCTTGCTGGCACCTTCCCCGGTGGAGGTGTGCATGGGGTGTGTTTGGAACATTTTTTCACCGCCGACTCCAAAAGTCAGCGGTTCCCCATCTCAGCCCAGAAAGCTGGTAGAACAACTTTTGTGGTGTCTTTCAGCTGCCTAGCGGAGCAATGTAAAAACCGCCAGAGAACTCCTTGCTGGCACCTTCCCCGGTGGAGGTGTGCATGGGGTGTGTTTGGAACATTTTTTCACCCGCCGAGTCCAAAAGTCAGCGGTTCCCCATCTCAGCCCAGAAAGCTGGTAGAACAACTTTTGTGGTGTCTTTCAGCTGCCTAGCGGAGCAATGTAAAAACCGCCAGAGAACTCCTTGCTGGCACCTTCCCCGGTGGAGGTGTGCATGGGGTGTGTTTGGAACATTTTTTCACCGGCCGAGTCCAAAAGTCAGCGGTTCCCCATCTCAGCCCAGAAAGCTGGTAGAACAACTTTTGTGGTGTCTTTCAGCTGCCTAGCGGAGCAATGTAAAAACCGCCAGAGAACTCCTTGCTGGCACCTTCCCCGGTGGAGGTGTGCATGGGGTGTGTTTGGAACATTTTTTCACCCGCCGACTCCAAAAGTCAGCGGTTCCCCATCTCAGCCCAGAAAGCTGGTAGAACAACTTTTGTGGTGTCTTTCAGCTGCCTAGCGGAGCAATGTAAAAACCGCCAGAGAACTCCTTGCTGGCACCTTCCCCGGTGGAGGTGTGCATGGGGTGTGTTTGGAACATTTTTTCACCGGCCGACTCCAAAAGTCAGCGGTTCCCCATCTCAGCCCAGAAAGCTGGTAGAACAACTTTTGTGGTGTCTTTCAGCTGCCTAGCGGAGCAATGTAAAAACCGCCAGAGAACTCCTTGCTGGCACCTTCCCCGGTGGAGGTGTGCATGGGGTGTGTTTGGAACATTTTTTCACCGGCCGACTCCAAAAGTCAGCGGTTCCCCATCTCAGCCCAGAAAGCTGGTAGAACAACTTTTGTGGTGTCTTTCAGCTGCCTAGCGGAGCAATGTAAAAACCGCCAGAGAACTCCTTGCTGGCACCTTCCCCGGTGGAGGTGTGCATGGGGTGTGTTTGGAACATTTTTTCACCGGCCGACTCCAAAAGTCAGCGGTTCCCCATCTCAGCCCAGAAAGCTGGTAGAACAACTTTTGTGGTGTCTTTCAGCTGCCTAGCGGAGCAATGTAAAAACCGCCAGAGAACTCCTTGCTGGCACCTTCCCCGGTGGAGGTGTGCATGGGGTGTGTTTGGAACATTTTTTCACCGGCCGACTCCAAAAGTCAGCGGTTCCCCATCTCAGCCCAGAAAGCTGGTAGAACAACTTTTGTGGTGTCTTTCAGCTGCCTAGCGGAGCAATGTAAAAACCGCCAGAGAACTCCTTGCTGGCACCTTCCCCGGTGGAGGTGTGCATGGGGTGTGTTTGGAACATTTTTTCACCGGCCGACTCCAAAAGTCAGCGGTTCCCCATCTCAGCCCAGAAAGCTGGTAGAACAACTTTTGTGGTGTCTTTCAGCTGCCTAGCGGAGCAATGTAAAAACCGCCAGAGAACTCCTTGCTGGCACCTTCCCCGGTGGAGGTGTGCATGGGGTGTGTTTGGAACATTTTTTCACCGGCCGACTCCAAAAGTCAGCGGTTCCCCATCTCAGCCCAGAAAGCTGGTAGAACAACTTTTGTGGTGTCTTTCAGCTGCCTAGCGGAGCAATGTAAAAACCGCCAGAGAACTCCTTGCTGGCACCTTCCCCGGTGGAGGTGTGCATGGGGTGTGTTTGGAACATTTTTTCACCGGCCGACTCCAAAAGTCAGCGGTTCCCCATCTCAGCCCAGAAAGCTGGTAGAACAACTTTTGTGGTGTCTTTCAGCTGCCTAGCGGAGCAATGTAAAAACCGCCAGAGAACTCCTTGCTGGCACCTTCCCCGGTGGAGGTGTGCATGGGGTGTGTTTGGAACATTTTTTCACCGGCCGACTCCAAAAGTCAGCGGTTCCCCATCTCAGCCCAGAAAGCTGGTAGAACAACTTTTGTGGTGTCTTTCAGCTGCCTAGCGGAGCAATGTAAAAACCGCCAGAGAACTCCTTGCTGGCACCTTCCCCGGTGGAGGTGTGCATGGGGTGTGTTTGGAACATTTTTTCACCGGCCGACTCCAAAAGTCAGCGGTTCCCCATCTCAGCCCAGAAAGCTGGTAGAACAACTTTTGTGGTGTCTTTCAGCTGCCTAGCGGAGCAATGTAAAAACCGCCAGAGAACTCCTTGCTGGCACCTTCCCCGGTGGAGGTGTGCATGGGGTGTGTTTGGAACATTTTTTCACCGGCCGACTCCAAAAGTCAGCGGTTCCCCATCTCAGCCCAGAAAGCTGGTAGAACAACTTTTGTGGTGTCTTTCAGCTGCCTAGCGGAGCAATGTAAAAACCGCCAGAGAACTCCTTGCTGGCACCTTCCCCGGTGGAGGTGTGCATGGGGTGTGTTTGGAACATTTTTTCACCGGCCGACTCCAAAAGTCAGCGGTTCCCCATCTCAGCCCAGAAAGCTGGTAGAACAACTTTTGTGGTGTCTTTCAGCTGCCTAGCGGAGCAATGTAAAAACCGCCAGAGAACTCCTTGCTGGCACCTTCCCCGGTGGAGGTGTGCATGGGGTGTGTTTGGAACATTTTTTCACCGGCCGACTCCAAAAGTCAGCGGTTCCCCATCTCAGCCCAGAAAGCTGGTAGAACAACTTTTGTGGTGTCTTTCAGCTGCCTAGCGGAGCAATGTAAAAACCGCCAGAGAACTCCTTGCTGGCACCTTCCCCGGTGGAGGTGTGCATGGGGTGTGTTTGGAACATTTTTTCACCGGCCGACTCCAAAAGTCAGCGGTTCCCCATCTCAGCCCAGAAAGCTGGTAGAACAACTTTTGTGGTGTCTTTCAGCTGCCTAGCGGAGCAATGTAAAAACCGCCAGAGAACTCCTTGCTGGCACCTTCCCCGGTGGAGGTGTGCATGGGGTGTGTTTGGAACATTTTTTCACCGGCCGACTCCAAAAGTCAGCGGTTCCCCATCTCAGCCCAGAAAGCTGGTAGAACAACTTTTGTGGTGTCTTTCAGCTGCCTAGCGGAGCAATGTAAAAACCGCCAGAGAACTCCTTGCTGGCACCTTCCCCGGTGGAGGTGTGCATGGGGTGTGTTTGGAACATTTTTTCACCGGCCGACTCCAAAAGTCAGCGGTTCCCCATCTCAGCCCAGAAAGCTGGTAGAACAACTTTTGTGGTGTCTTTCAGCTGCCTAGCGGAGCAATGTAAAAACCGCCAGAGAACTCCTTGCTGGCACCTTCCCCGGTGGAGGTGTGCATGGGGTGTGTTTGGAACATTTTTTCACCGGCCGACTCCAAAAGTCAGCGGTTCCCCATCTCAGCCCAGAAAGCTGGTAGAACAACTTTTGTGGTGTCTTTCAGCTGCCTAGCGGAGCAATGTAAAAACCGCCAGAGAACTCCTTGCTGGCACCTTCCCCGGTGGATGTGTGCATGGGGTGTGTTTGGAACATTTTTTCACCGGCCGACTCCAAAAGTCAGCGGTTCCCCATCTCAGCCCAGAAAGCTGGTAGAACAACTTTTGTGGTGTCTTTCAGCTGCCTAGCGGAGCAATGTAAAAACCGCCAGAGAACTCCTTGCTGGCACCTTCCCCGGTGGAGGTGTGCATGGGGTGTGTTTGGAACATTTTTTCACCGGCCGACTCCAAAAGTCAGCGGTTCCCCATCTCAGCCCAGAAAGCTGGTAGAACAACTTTTGTGGTGTCTTTCAGCTGCCTAGCGGAGCAATGTAAAAACCGCCAGAGAACTCCTTGCTGGCACCTTCCCCGGTGGAGGTGTGCATGGGGTGTGTTTGGAACATTTTTTCACCGGCCGACTCCAAAAGTCAGCGGTTCCCCATCTCAGCCCAGAAAGCTGGTAGAACAACTTTTGTGGTGTCTTTCAGCTGCCTAGCGGAGCAATGTAAAAACCGCCAGAGAACTCCTTGCTGGCACCTTCCCCGGTGGAGGTGTGCATGGGGTGTGTTTGGAACATTTTTTCACCGGCCGACTCCAAAAGTCAGCGGTTCCCCATCTCAGCCCAGAAAGCTGGTAGAACAACTTTTGTGGTGTCTTTCAGCTGCCTAGCGGAGCAATGTAAAAACCGCCAGAGAACTCCTTGCTGGCACCTTCCCCGGTGGAGGTGTGCATGGGGTGTGTTTGGAACATTTTTTCACCGGCCGACTCCAAAAGTCAGCGGTTCCCCATCTCAGCCCAGAAAGCTGGTAGAACAACTTTGTGGTGTCTTTCAGCTGCCTAGCGGAGCAATGTAAAAACCGCCAGAGAACTCCTTGCTGGCACCTTCCCCGGTGGAGGTGTGCATGGGGTGTGTTTGGAACATTTTTTCACCGGCCGACTCCAAAAGTCAGCGGTTCCCCATCTCAGCCCAGAAAGCTGGTAGAACAACTTTTGTGGTGTCTTTCAGCTGCCTAGCGGAGCAATGTAAAAACCGCCAGAGAACTCCTTGCTGGCACCTTCCCCGGGAGGTGTGCATGGGGTGTGTTTGGAACATTTTTTCACCGGCCGACTCCAAAAGTCAGCGGTTCCCCATCTCAGCCCAGAAAGCTGGTAGAACAACTTTTGTGGTGTCTTTCAGCTGCCTAGCGGAGCAATGTAAAAACCGCCAGAGAACTCCTTGCTGGCACCTTCCCCGGTGGAGGTGTGCATGGGGTGTGTTTGGAACATTTTTTCACCGGCCGACTCCAAAAGTCAGCGGTTCCCCATCTCAGCCCAGAAAGCTGGTAGAACAACTTTTGTGGTGTCTTTCAGCTGCCTAGCGGAGCAATGTAAAAACCGCCAGAGAACTCCTTGCTGGCACCTTCCCCGGTGGAGGTGTGCATGGGGTGTGTTTGGAACATTTTTTCACCGGCCGACTCCAAAAGTCAGCGGTTCCCCATCTCAGCCCAGAAAGCTGGTAGAACAACTTTTGTGGTGTCTTTCAGCTGCCTAGCGGAGCAATGTAAAAACCGCCAGAGAACTCCTTGCTGGCACCTTCCCCGGTGGAGGTGTGCATGGGGTGTGTTTGGAACATTTTTTCACCGGCCGACTCCAAAAGTCAGCGGTTCCCCATCTCAGCCCAGAAAGCTGGTAGAACAACTTTTGTGGTGTCTTTCAGCTGCCTAGCGGAGCAATGTAAAAACCGCCAGAGAACTCCTTGCTGGCACCTTCCCCGGTGGAGGTGTGCATGGGGTGTGTTTGGAACATTTTTTCACCGGCCGACTCCAAAAGTCAGCGGTTCCCCATCTCAGCCCAGAAAGCTGGTAGAACAACTTTTGTGGTGTCTTTCAGCTGCCTAGCGGAGCAATGTAAAAACCGCCAGAGAACTCCTTGCTGGCACCTTCCCCGGTGGAGGTGTGCATGGGGTGTGTTTGGAACATTTTTTCACCGGCCGACTCCAAAAGTCAGCGGTTCCCCATCTCAGCCCAGAAAGCTGGTAGAACAACTTTTGTGGTGTCTTTCAGCTGCCTAGCGGAGCAATGTAAAAACCGCCAGAGAACTCCTTGCTGGCACCTTCCCCGGTGGAGGTGTGCATGGGGTGTGTTTGGAACATTTTTTCACCGGCCGACTCCAAAAGTCAGCGGTTCCCCATCTCAGCCCAGAAAGCTGGTAGAACAACTTTTGTGGTGTCTTTCAGCTGCCTAGCGGAGCAATGTAAAAACCGCCAGAGAACTCCTTGCTGGCACCTTCCCCGGTGGAGGTGTGCATGGGGTGTGTTTGGAACATTTTTTCACCGGCCGACTCCAAAAGTCAGCGGTTCCCCGTCTCAGCCCAGAAAGCTGGTAGAACAACTTTTGTGGTGTCTTTCAGCTGCCTAGCGGAGCAATGTAAAAACCGCCAGAGAACTCCTTGCTGGCACCTTCCCCGGTGGAGGTGTGCATGGGGTGTGTTTGGAACATTTTTTCACCGGCCGACTCCAAAAGTCAGCGGTTCCCCATCTCAGCCCAGAAAGCTGGTAGAACAACTTTTGTGGTGTCTTTCAGCTGCCTAGCGGAGCAATGTAAAAACCGCCAGAGAACTCCTTGCTGGCACCTTCCCCGGTGGAGGTGTGCATGGGGTGTGTTTGGAACATTTTTTCACCGGCCGACTCCAAAAGTCAGCGGTTCCCCATCTCAGCCCAGAAAGCTGGTAGAACAACTTTTGTGGTGTCTTTCAGCTGCCTAGCGGAGCAATGTAAAAACCGCCAGAGAACTCCTTGCTGGCACCTTCCCCGGTGGAGGTGTGCATGGGGTGTGTTTGGAACATTTTTTCACCGGCCGACTCCAAAAGTCAGCGGTTCCCCATCTCAGCCCAGAAAGCTGGTAGAACGACTTTTGTGGTGTCTTTCAGCTGCCTAGCGGAGCAATGTAAAAACCGCCAGAGAACTCCTTGCTGGCACCTTCCCCGGTGGAGGTGTGCATGGGGTGTGTTTGGAACATTTTTTCACCGGCCGACTCCAAAAGTCAGCGGTTCCCCATCTCAGCCCAGAAAGCTGGTAGAACAACTTTTGTGGTGTCTTTCAGCTGCCTAGCGGAGCAATGTAAAAACCGCCAGAGAACTCCTTGCTGGCACCTTCCCCGGTGGAGGTGTGCATGGGGTGTGTTTGGAACATTTTTTCACCGGCCGACTCCAAAAGTCAGCGGTTCCCCGTCTCAGCCCAGAAAGCTGGTAGAACAACTTTTGTGGTGTCTTTCAGCTGCCTAGCGGAGCAATGTAAAAACCGCCAGAGAACTCCTTGCTGGCACCTTCCCCGGTGGAGGTGTGCATGGGGTGTGTTTGGAACATTTTTTCACCGGCCGACTCCAAAAGTCAGCGGTTCCCCGTCTCAGCCCAGAAAGCTGGTAGAACAACTTTTGTGGTGTCTTTCAGCTGCCTAGCGGAGCAATGTAAAAACCGCCAGAGAACTCCTTGCTGGCACCTTCCCCGGTGGAGGTGTGCATGGGGTGTGTTTGGAACATTTTTTCACCGGCCGACTCCAAAAGTCAGCGGTTCCCCATCTCAGCCCAGAAAGCTGGTAGAACAACTTTTGTGGTGTCTTTCAGCTGCCTAGCGGAGCAATGTAAAAACCGCCAGAGAACTCCTTGCTGGCACCTTCCCCGGTGGAGGTGTGCATGGGGTGTGTTTGGAACATTTTTTCACCGGCCGACTCCAAAAGTCAGCGGTTCCCCATCTCAGCCCAGAAAGCTGGTAGAACAACTTTTGTGGTGTCTTTCAGCTGCCTAGCGGAGCAATGTAAAAACCGCCAGAGAACTCCTTGCTGGCACCTTCCCCGGTGGAGGTGTGCATGGGGTGTGTTTGGAACATTTTTTCACCGGCCGACTCCAAAAGTCAGCGGTTCCCCATCTCAGCCCAGAAAGCTGGTAGAACAACTTTTGTGGTGTCTTTCAGCTGCCTAGCGGAGCAATGTAAAAACCGCCAGAGAACTCCTTGCTGGCACCTTCCCCGGTGGAGGTGTGCATGGGGTGTGTTTGGAACATTTTTTCACCGGCCGACTCAAAAAGTCAGCGGTTCCCCATCTCAGCCCAGAAAGCTGGTAGAACAACTTTTGTGGTGTCTTTCAGCTGCCTAGCGGAGCAATGTAAAAACCGCCAGAGAACTCCTTGCTGGCACCTTCCCCGGTGGAGGTGTGCATGGGGTGTGTTTGGAACATTTTTTCACCGGCCGACTCCAAAAGTCAGCGGTTCCCCATCTCAGCCCAGAAAGCTGGTAGAACAACTTTTGTGGTGTCTTTCAGCTGCCTAGCGGAGCAATGTAAAAACCGCCAGAGAACTCCTTGCTGGCACCTTCCCCGGTGGAGGTGTGCATGGGGTGTGTTTGGAACATTTTTTCACCGGCCGACTCCAAAAGTCAGCGGTTCCCCATCTCAGCCCAGAAAGCTGGTAGAACAACTTTTGTGGTGTCTTTCAGCTGCCTAGCGGAGCAATGTAAAAACCGCCAGAGAACTCCTTGCTGGCACCTTCCCCGGTGGAGGTGTGCATGGGGTGTGTTTGGAACATTTTTTCACCGGCCGACTCCAAAAGTCAGCGGTTCCCCATCTCAGCCCAGAAAGCTGGTAGAACAACTTTTGTGGTGTCTTTCAGCTGCCTAGCGGAGCAATGTAAAAACCGCCAGAGAACTCCTTGCTGGCACCTTCCCCGGTGGAGGTGTGCATGGGGTGTGTTTGGAACATTTTTTCACCGGCCGACTCCAAAAGTCAGCGGTTCCCCATCTCAGCCCAGAAAGCTGGTAGAACAACTTTTGTGGTGTCTTTCAGCTGCCTAGCGGAGCAATGTAAAAACCGCCAGAGAACTCCTTGCTGGCACCTTCCCCGGTGGAGGTGTGCATGGGGTGTGTTTGGAACATTTTTTCACCGGCCAACTCCAAAAGTCAGCGGTTCCCCATCTCAGCCCAGAAAGCTGGTAGAACAACTTTTGTGGTGTCTTTCAGCTGCCTAGCGGAGCAATGTAAAAACCGCCAGAGAACTCCTTGCTGGCACCTTCCCCGGTGGAGGTGTGCATGGGGTGTGTTTGGAACATTTTTTCACCGGCCGACTCCAAAAGTCAGCGGTTCCCCATCTCAGCCCAGAAAGCTGGTAGAACAACTTTTGTGGTGTCTTTCAGCTGCCTAGCGGAGCAATGTAAAAACCGCCAGAGAACTCCTTGCTGGCACCTTCCCCGGTGGAGTTGTGCATGGGGTGTGTTTGGAACATTTTTTCACCGGCCGACTCCAAAAGTCAGCGGTTCCCCATCTCAGCCCAGAAAGCTGGTAGAACAACTTTTGTGGTGTCTTTCAGCTGCCTAGCGGAGCAATGTAAAAACCGCCAGAGAACTCCTTGCTGGCACCTTCCCCGGTGGAGGTGTGCATGGGGTGTGTTTGGAACATTTTTTCACCGGCCGACTCCAAAAGTCAGCGGTTCCCCATCTCAGCCCAGAAAGCTGGTAGAACAACTTTTGTGGTGTCTTTCAGCTGCCTAGCGGAGCAATGTAAAAACCGCCAGAGAACTCCTTGCTGGCACCTTCCCCGGTGGAGGTGTGCATGGGGTGTGTTTGGAACATTTTTTCACCGGCCGACTCCAAAAGTCAGCGGTTCCCCATCTCAGCCCAGAAAGCTGGTAGAACAACTTTTGTGGTGTCTTTCAGCTGCCTAGCGGAGCAATGTAAAAACCGCCAGAGAACTCCTTGCTGGCACCTTCCCCGGTGGAGGTGTGCATGGGGTGTGTTTGGAACATTTTTTCACCGGCCGACTCCAAAAGTCAGCGGTTCCCCATCTCAGCCCAGAAAGCTGGTAGAACAACTTTTGTGGTGTCTTTCAGCTGCCTAGCGGAGCAATGTAAAAACCGCCAGAGAACTCCTTGCTGGCACCTTCCCCGGTGGAGGTGTGCATGGGGTGTGTTTGGAACATTTTTTCACCGGCCGACTCCAAAAGTCAGCGGTTCCCCATCTCAGCCCAGAAAGCTGGTAGAACAACTTTTGTGGTGTCTTTCAGCTGCCTAGCGGAGCAATGTAAAAACCGCCAGAGAACTCCTTGCTGGCACCTTCCCCGGTGGAGGTGTGCATGGGGTGTGTTTGGAACATTTTTTCACCGGCCGACTCCAAAAGTCAGCGGTTCCCCATCTCAGCCCAGAAAGCTGGTAGAACAACTTTTGTGGTGTCTTTCAGCTGCCTAGCGGAGCAATGTAAAAACCGCCAGAGAACTCCTTGCTGGCACCTTCCCCGGTGGAGGTGTGCATGGGGTGTGTTTGGAACATTTTTTCACCGGCCGACTCCAAAAGTCAGCGGTTCCCCATCTCAGCCCAGAAAGCTGGTAGAACAACTTTTGTGGTGTCTTTCAGCTGCCTAGCGGAGCAATGTAAAAACCGCCAGAGAACTCCTTGCTGGCACCTTCCCCGGTGGAGGTGTGCATGGGGTGTTTGGAACATTTTTTCACCGGCCGACTCCAAAAGTCAGCGGTTCCCCATCTCAGCCCAGAAAGCTGGTAGAACAACTTTTGTGGTGTCTTTCAGCTGCCTAGCGGAGCAATGTAAAAACCGCCAGAGAACTCCTTGCTGGCACCTTCCCCGGTGGAGGTGTGCATGGGGTGTGTTTGGAACATTTTTTCACCGGCCGACTCCAAAAGTCAGCGGTTCCCCATCTCAGCCCAGAAAGCTGGTAGAACAACTTTTGTGGTGTCTTTCAGCTGCCTAGCGGAGCAATGTAAAAACCGCCAGAGAACTCCTTGCTGGCACCTTCCCCGGTGGAGGTGTGCATGGGGTGTGTTTGGAACATTTTTTCACCGGCCGACTCCAAAAGTCAGCGGTTCCCCATCTCAGCCCAGAAAGCTGGTAGAACAACTTTTGTGGTGTCTTTCAGCTGCCTAGCGGAGCAATGTAAAAACCGCCAGAGAACTCCTTGCTGGCACCTTCCCCGGTGGAGGTGTGCATGGGGTGTGTTTGGAACATTTTTTCACCGGCCGACTCCAAAAGTCAGCGGTTCCCCATCTCAGCCCAGAAAGCTGGTAGAACAACTTTTGTGGTGTCTTTCAGCTGCCTAGCGGAGCAATGTAAAAACCGCCAGAGAACTCCTTGCTGGCACCTTCCCCGGTGGAGGTGTGCATGGGGTGTGTTTGGAACATTTTTTCACCGGCCGACTCCAAAAGTCAGCGGTTCCCCATCTCAGCCCAGAAAGCTGGTAGAACAACTTTTGTGGTGTCTTTCAGCTGCCTAGCGGAGCAATGTAAAAACCACCAGAGAACTCCTTGCTGGCACCTTCCCCGGTGGAGGTGTGCATGGGGTGTGTTTGGAACATTTTTTCACCGGCCGACTCCAAAAGTCAGCGGTTCCCCATCTCAGCCCAGAAAGCTGGTAGAACAACTGTTGTGGTGTCTTTCAGCTGCCTAGCGGAGCAATGTAAAAACCGCCAGAGAACTCCTTGCTGGCACCTTCCCCGGTGGAGGTGTGCATGGGGTGTGTTTGGAACATTTTTTCACCGGCCGACTCCAAAAGTCAGCGGTTCCCCATCTCAGCCCAGAAAGCTGGTAGAACAACTTTTGTGGTGTCTTTCAGCTGCCTAGCGGAGCAATGTAAAAACCGCCAGAGAACTCCTTGCTGGCACCTTCCCCGGTGGAGGTGTGCATGGGGTGTGTTTGGAACATTTTTTCACCGGCCGACTCCAAAAGTCAGCGGTTCCCCATCTCAGCCCAGAAAGCTGGTAGAACAACTTTTGTGGTGTCTTTCAGCTGCCTAGCGGAGCAATGTAAAAACCGCCAGAGAACTCCTTGCTGGCACCTTCCCCGGTGGAGGTGTGCATGGGGTGTGTTTGGAACATTTTTTCACCGGCCGACTCCAAAAGTCAGCGGTTCCCCATCTCAGCCCAGAAAGCTGGTAGAACAACTTTTGTGGTGTCTTTCAGCTGCCTAGCGGAGCAATGTAAAAACCGCCAGAGAACTCCTTGCTGGCACCTTCCCCGGTGGAGGTGTGCATGGGGTGTGTTTGGAACATTTTTTCACCGGCCGACTCCAAAAGTCAGCGGTTCCCCATCTCAGCCCAGAAAGCTGGTAGAACAACTTTTGTGGTGTCTTTCAGCTGCCTAGCGGAGCAATGTAAAAACCGCCAGAGAACTCCTTGCTGGCACCTTCCCCGGTGGAGGTGTGCATGGGGTGTGTTTGGAACATTTTTTCACCGGCCGACTCCAAAAGTCAGCGGTTCCCCATCTCAGCCCAGAAAGCTGGTAGAACAACTTTTGTGGTGTCTTTCAGCTGCCTAGCGGAGCAATGTAAAAACCGCCAGAGAACTCCTTGCTGGCACCTTCCCCGGTGGAGGTGTGCATGGGGTGTGTTTGGAACATTTTTTCACCGGCCGACTCCAAAAGTCAGCGGTTCCCCATCTCAGCCCAGAAAGCTGGTAGAACAACTTTTGTGGTGTCTTTCAGCTGCCTAGCAGAGCAATGTAAAAACCGCCAGAGAACTCCTTGCTGGCACCTTCCCCGGTGGAGGTGTGCATGGGGTGTGTTTGGAACATTTTTTCACCGGCCGACTCCAAAAGTCAGCGGTTCCCCATCTCAGCCCAGAAAGCTGGTAGAACAACTTTTGTGGTGTCTTTCAGCTGCCTAGCGGAGCAATGTAAAAACCGCCAGAGAACTCCTTGCTGGCACCTTCCCCGGTGGAGGTGTGCATGGGGTGTGTTTGGAACATTTTTTCACCGGCCGACTCCAAAAGTCAGCGGTTCCCCATCTCAGCCCAGAAAGCTGGTAGAACAACTTTTGTGGTGTCTTTCAGCTGCCTAGCGGAGCAATGTAAAAACCGCCAGAGAACTCCTTGCTGGCACCTTCCCCGGTGGAGGTGTGCATGGGGTGTGTTTGGAACATTTTTTCACCGGCCGACTCCAAAAGTCAGCGGTTCCCCATCTCAGCCCAGAAAGCTGGTAGAACAACTTTTGTGGTGTCTTTCAGCTGCCTAGCGGAGCAATGTAAAAACCGCCAGAGAACTCCTTGCTGGCACCTTCCCCGGTGGAGGTGTGCATGGGGTGTGTTTGGAACATTTTTTCACCGGCCGACTCCAAAAGTCAGCGGTTCCCCATCTCAGCCCAGAAAGCTGGTAGAACAACTTTTGTGGTGTCTTTCAGCTGCCTAGCGGAGCAATGTAAAAACCGCCAGAGAACTCCTTGCTGGCACCTTCCCCGGTGGAGGTGTGCATGGGGTGTGTTTGGAACATTTTTTCACCGGCCGACTCCAAAAGTCAGCGGTTCCCCATCTCAGCCCAGAAAGCTGGTAGAACAACTTTTGTGGTGTCTTTCAGCTGCCTAGCGGAGCAATGTAAAAACCGCCAGAGAACTCCTTGCTGGCACCTTCCCCGGTGGAGGTGTGCATGGGGTGTGTTTGGAACATTTTTTCACCGGCCGACTCCAAAAGTCAGCGGTTCCCCATCTCAGCCCAGAAAGCTGGTAGAACAACTTTTGTGGTGTCTTTCAGCTGCCTAGCGGAGCAATGTAAAAACCGCCAGAGAACTCCTTGCTGGCACCTTCCCCGGTGGAGGTGTGCATGGGGTGTGTTTGGAACATTTTTTCACCGGCCGATTCAAAAAGTCAGCGGTTCCCCATCTCAGCCCAGAAAGCTGGTAGAACAACTTTTGTGGTGTCTTTCAGCTGCCTAGCGGAGCAATGTAAAAACCGCCAGAGAACTCCTTGCTGGCACCTTCCCCGGTGGAGGTGTGCATGGGGTGTGTTTGGAACATTTTTTCACCGGCCGACTCCAAAAGTCAGCGGTTCCCCATCTCAGCCCAGAAAGCTGGTAGAACAACTTTTGTGGTGTCTTTCAGCTGCCTAGCGGAGCAATGTAAAAACCGCCAGAGAACTCCTTGCTGGCACCTTCCCCGGTGGAGGTGTGCATGGGGTGTGTTTGGAACATTTTTTCACCGGCCGACTCCAAAAGTCAGCGGTTCCCCATCTCAGCCCAGAAAGCTGGTAGAACAACTTTTGTGGTGTCTTTCAGCTGCCTAGCGGAGCAATGTAAAAACCGCCAGAGAACTCCTTGCTGGCACCTTCCCCGGTGGAGGTGTGCATGGGGTGTGTTTGGAACATTTTTTCACCGGCCGACTCCAAAAGTCAGCGGTTCCCCATCTCAGCCCAGAAAGCTGGTAGAACAACTTTTGTGGTGTCTTTCAGCTGCCTAGCGGAGCAATGTAAAAACCGCCAGAGAACTCCTTGCTGGCACCTTCCCCGGTGGAGGTGTGCATGGGGTGTGTTTGGAACATTTTTTCACCGGCCGACTCCAAAAGTCAGCGGTTCCCCATCTCAGCCCAGAAAGCTGGTAGAACAACTTTGTGGTGTCTTTCAGCTGCCTAGCGGAGCAATGTAAAAACCGCCAGAGAACTCCTTGCTGGCACCTTTCCCCGTGGAGGTGTGCATGGGGTGTGTTTGGAACATTTTTTCACCGGCCGACTCCAAAAGTCAGCGGTTCCCCATCTCAGCCCAGAAAGCTGGTAGAACAACTTTTGTGGTGTCTTTCAGCTGCCTAGCGGAGCAATGTAAAAACCGCCAGAGAACTCCTTGCTGGCACCTTCCCCGGTGGAGGTGTGCATGGGGTGTGTTTGGAACATTTTTTCACCGGCCGACTCCAAAAGTCAGCGGTTCCCCATCTCAGCCCAGAAAGCTGGTAGAACAACTTTTGTGGTGTCTTTCAGCTGCCTAGCGGAGCAATGTAAAAACCGCCAGAGAACTCCTTGCTGGCACCTTCCCCGGTGGAGGTGTGCATGGGGTGTGTTTGGAACATTTTTTCACCGGCCGACTCCAAAAGTCAGCGGTTCCCCATCTCATCTCAGCCCAGAAAGCTGGTAGAACAACTTTTGTGGTGTCTTTCAGCTGCCTAGCGGAGCAATGTAAAAACCGCCAGAGAACTCCTTGCTGGCACCTTCCCCGGTGGAGGTGTGCATGGGGTGTGTTTGGAACATTTTTTCACCGGCCGACTCCAAAAGTCAGCGGTTCCCCATCTCAGCCCAGAAAGCTGGTAGAACAACTTTTGTGGTGTCTTTCAGCTGCCTAGCGGAGCAATGTAAAAACCGCCAGAGAACTCCTTGCTGGCACCTTCCCCGGTGGAGGTGTGCATGGGGTGTGTTTGGAACATTTTTTCACCGGCCGACTCCAAAAGTCAGCGGTTCCCCATCTCAGCCCAGAAAGCTGGTAGAACAACTTTTGTGGTGTCTTTCAGCTGCCTAGCGGAGCAATGTAAAAACCGCCAGAGAACTCCTTGCTGGCACCTTCCCCGGTGGAGGTGTGCATGGGGTGTGTTTGGAACATTTTTTCACCGGCCGACTCCAAAAGTCAGCGGTTCCCCATCTCAGCCCAGAAAGCTGGTAGAACAACTTTTGTGGTGTCTTTCAGCTGCCTAGCGGAGCAATGTAAAAACCGCCAGAGAACTCCTTGCTGGCACCTTCCCCGGTGGAGGTGTGCATGGGGTGTGTTTGGAACATTTTTTCACCGGCCGACTCCAAAAGTCAGCGGTTCCCCATCTCAGCCCAGAAAGCTGGTAGAACAACTTTTGTGGTGTCTTTCAGCTGCCTAGCGGAGCAATGTAAAAACCGCCAGAGAACTCCTTGCTGGCACCTTCCCCGGTGGAGGTGTGCATGGGGTGTGTTTGGAACATTTTTTCACCGGCCGACTCCAAAAGTCAGCGGTTCCCCATCTCAGCCCAGAAAGCTGGTAGAACAACTTTTGTGGTGTCTTTCAGCTGCCTAGCGGAGCAATGTAAAAACCGCCAGAGAACTCCTTGCTGGCACCTTCCCCGGTGGAGGTGTGCATGGGGTGTGTTTGGAACATTTTTTCACCGGCCGACTCCAAAAGTCAGCGGTTCCCCATCTCAGCCCAGAAAGCTGGTAGAACAACTTTTGTGGTGTCTTTCAGCTGCCTAGCGGAGCAATGTAAAAACCGCCAGAGAACTCCTAGCTGGCACCTTCCCCGGTGGAGGTGTGCATGGGGTGTGTTTGGAACATTTTTTCACCGGCCGACTCCAAAAGTCAGCGGTTCCCCATCTCAGCCCAGAAAGCTGGTAGAACAACTTTTGTGGTGTCTTTCAGCTGCCTAGCGGAGCAATGTAAAAACCGCCAGAGAACTCCTTGCTGGCACCTTCCCCGGTGGAGGTGTGCATGGGGTGTGTTTGGAACATTTTTTCACCGGCCGACTCCAAAAGTCAGCGGTTCCCCATCTCAGCCCAGAAAGCTGGTAGAACAACTTTTGTGGTGTCTTTCAGCTGCCTAGCGGAGCAATGTAAAAACCGCCAGAGAACTCCTTGCTGGCACCTTCCCCGGTGGAGGTGTGCATGGGGTGTGTTTGGAACATTTTTTCACCGGCCGACTCCAAAAGTCAGCGGTTCCCCATCTCAGCCCAGAAAGCTGGTAGAACAACTTTTGTGGTGTCTTTCAGCTGCCTAGCGGAGCAATGTAAAAACCGCCAGAGAACTCCTTGCTGGCACCTTCCCCGGTGGAGGTGTGCATGGGGTGTGTTTGGAACATTTTTTCACCGGCCGACTCCAAAAGTCAGCGGTTCCCCATCTCAGCCCAGAAAGCTGGTAGAACAACTTTTGTGGTGTCTTTCAGCTGCCTAGCGGAGCAATGTAAAAACCGCCAGAGAACTCCTTGCTGGCACCTTCCCCGGTGGAGGTGTGCATGGGGTGTGTTTGGAACATTTTTTCACCGGCCGACTCCAAAAGTCAGCGGTTCCCCATCTCAGCCCAGAAAGCTGGTAGAACAACTTTTGTGGTGTCTTTCAGCTGCCTAGCGGAGCAATGTAAAAACCGCCAGAGAACTCCTTGCTGGCACCTTCCCCGGTGGAGGTGTGCATGGGGTGTGTTTGGAACATTTTTTCACCGGCCGACTCCAAAAGTCAGCGGTTCCCCATCTCAGCCCAGAAAGCTGGTAGAACAACTTTTGTGGTGTCTTTCAGCTGCCTAGCGGAGCAATGTAAAAACCGCCAGAGAACTCCTTGCTGGCACCTTCCCCGGTGGAGGTGTGCATGGGGTGTGTTTGGAACATTTTTCACCACGGCCGACTCCAAAAGTCAGCGGTTCCCCATCTCAGCCCAGAAAGCTGGTAGAACAACTTTTGTGGTGTCTTTCAGCTGCCTAGCGGAGCAATGTAAAAACCGCCAGAGAACTCCTTGCTGGCACCTTCCCCGGTGGAGGTGTGCATGGGGTGTGTTTGGAACATTTTTTCACCGGCCGACTCCAAAAGTCAGCGGTTCCCCATCTCAGCCCAGAAAGCTGGTAGAACAACTTTTGTGGTGTCTTTCAGCTGCCTAGCGGAGCAATGTAAAAACCGCCAGAGAACTCCTTGCTGGCACCTTCCCCGGTGGAGGTGTGCATGGGGTGTGTTTGGAACATTTTTTCACCGGCCGACTCCAAAAGTCAGCGGTTCCCCATCTCAGCCCAGAAAGCTGGTAGAACAACTTTTGTGGTGTCTTTCAGCTGCCTAGCGGAGCAATGTAAAAACCGCCAGAGAACTCCTTGCTGGCACCTTCCCCGGTGGAGGTGTGCATGGGGTGTGTTTGGAACATTTTTTCACCGGCCGACTCCAAAAGTCAGCGGTTCCCCATCTCAGCCCAGAAAGCTGGTAGAACAACTTTTGTGGTGTCTTTCAGCTGCCTAGCGGAGCAATGTAAAAACCGCCAGAGAACTCCTTGCTGGCACCTTCCCCGGTGGAGGTGTGCATGGGGTGTGTTTGGAACATTTTTTCACCGGCCGACTCCAAAAGTCAGCGGTTCCCCATCTCAGCCCAGAAAGCTGGTAGAACAACTTTTGTGGTGTCTTTCAGCTGCCTAGCGGAGCAATGTAAAAACCGCCAGAGAACTCCTTGCTGGCACCTTCCCCGGTGGAGGTGTGCATGGGGTGTGTTTGGAACATTTTTTCACCGGCCGACTCCAAAAGTCAGCGGTTCCCCATCTCAGCCCAGAAAGCTGGTAGAACAACTTTTGTGGTGTCTTTCAGCTGCCTAGCGGAGCAATGTAAAAAACGCCAGAGAACTCCTTGCTGGCACCTTCCCCGGTGGAGGTGTGCATGGGGTGTGTTTGGAACATTTTTTCACCGGCCGACTCCAAAAGTCAGCGGTTCCCCATCTCAGCCCAGAAAGCTGGTAGAACAACTTTTGTGGTGTCTTTCAGCTGCCTAGCGGAGCAATGTAAAAACCGCCAGAGAACTCCTTGCTGGCACCTTCCCCGGTGGAGGTGTGCATGGGGTGTGTTTGGAACATTTTTTCACCGGCCGACTCCAAAAGTCAGCGGTTCCCCATCTCAGCCCAGAAAGCTGGTAGAACAACTTTTGTGGTGTCTTTCAGCTGCCTAGCGGAGCAATGTAAAAACCGCCAGAGAACTCCTTGCTGGCACCTTCCCCGGTGGAGGTGTGCATGGGTGTGTTTGGAACATTTTTTCACCGGCCGACTCCAAAAGTCAGCGGTTCCCCATCTCAGCCCAGAAAGCTGGTAGAACAACTTTTGTGGTGTCTTTCAGCTGCCTAGCGGAGCAATGTAAAAACCGCCAGAGAACTCCTTGCTGGCACCTTCCCCGGTGGAGGTGTGCATGGGGTGTGTTTGGAACATTTTTTCACCGGCCGACTCCAAAAGTCAGCGGTTCCCCCATCTCAGCCCAGAAAGCTGGTAGAACAACTTTTGTGGTGTCTTTCAGCTGCCTAGCGGAGCAATGTAAAAACCGCCAGAGAACTCCTTGCTGGCACCTTCCCCGGTGGAGGTGTGCATGGGGTGTGTTTGGAACATTTTTTCACCGGCCGACTCCAAAAGTCAGCGGTTCCCCATCTCAGCCCAGAAAGCTGGTAGAACAACTTTTGTGGTGTCTTTCAGCTGCCTAGCGGAGCAATGTAAAAACCGCCAGAGAACTCCTTGCTGGCACCTTCCCCGGTGGAGGTGTGCATGGGTGTGTTTGGAACATTTTTTCACCGGCCGACTCCAAAAGTCAGCGGTTCCCCATCTCAGCCCAGAAAGCTGGTAGAACAACTTTTGTGGTGTCTTTCAGCTGCCTAGCGGAGCAATGTAAAAACCGCCAGAGAACTCCTTGCTGGCACCTTCCCCGGTGGAGGTGTGCATGGGGTGTGTTTGGAACATTTTTTCACCGGCCGACTCCAAAAGTCAGCGGTTCCCCATCTCAGCCCAGAAAGCTGGTAGAACAACTTTTGTGGTGTCTTTCAGCTGCCTAGCGGAGCAATGTAAAAACCGCCAGAGAACTCCTTGCTGGCACCTTCCCCGTGGAGGTGTGCATGGGGTGTGTTTGGAACATTTTTTCACCGGCCGACTCCAAAAGTCAGCGGTTCCCCATCTCAGCCCAGAAAGCTGGTAGAACAACTTTTGTGGTGTCTTTCAGCTGCCTAGCGGAGCAATGTAAAAACCGCCAGAGAACTCCTTGCTGGCACCTTCCCCGGTGGAGGTGTGCATGGGGTGTGTTGGAACATTTTTTCACCGGCCGACTCCAAAAGTCAGCGGTTCCCCATCTCAGCCCAGAAAGCTGGTAGAACAACTTTTGTGGTGTCTTTCAGCTGCCTAGCGGAGCAATGTAAAAACCGCCAGAGAACTCCTTGCTGGCACCTTCCCCGGTGGAGGTGTGCATGGGGTGTGTTTGGAACATTTTTTCACCGGCCGACTCCAAAAGTCAGCGGTTCCCCATCTCAGCCCAGAAAGCTGGTAGAACAACTTTTGTGGTGTCTTTCAGCTGCCTAGCGGAGCAATGTAAAAACCGCCAGAGAACTCCTTGCTGGCACCTTCCCCGGTGGAGGTGTGCATGGGGTGTGTTTGGAACATTTTTTCACCGGCCGACTCCAAAAGTCAGCGGTTCCCCATCTCAGCCCAGAAAGCTGGTAGAACAACTTTTGTGGTGTCTTTCAGCTGCCTAGCGGAGCAATGTAAAAACCGCCAGAGAACTCCTTGCTGGCACCTTCCCCGGTGGAGGTGTGCATGGGGTGTGTTTGGAACATTTTTTCACCGGCCGACTCCAAAAGTCAGCGGTTCCCCATCTCAGCCCAGAAAGCTGGTAGAACAACTTTTGTGGTGTCTTTCAGCTGCCTAGCGGAGCAATGTAAAAACCGCCAGAGAACTCCTTGCTGGCACCTTCCCCGGTGGAGGTGTGCATGGGGTGTGTTTGGAACATTTTTTCACCGGCCGACTCCAAAAGTCAGCGGTTCCCCATCTCAGCCCAGAAAGCTGGTAGAACAACTTTTGTGGTGTCTTTCAGCTGCCTAGCGGAGCAATGTAAAAACCGCCAGAGAACTCCTTGCTGGCACCTTCCCCGGTGGAGGTGTGCATGGGGTGGGTTTGGAACATTTTTTCACCGGCCGACTCCAAAAGTCAGCGGTTCCCCATCTCAGCCCAGAAAGCTGGTAGAACAACTTTTGTGGTGTCTTTCAGCTGCCTAGCGGAGCAATGTAAAAACCGCCAGAGAACTCCTTGCTGGCACCTTCCCCGGTGGAGGTGTGCATGGGGTGTGTTTGGAACATTTTTTCACCGGCCGACTCCAAAAGTCAGCGGTTCCCCATCTCAGCCCAGAAAGCTGGTAGAACAACTTTTGTGGTGTCTTTCAGCTGCCTAGCGGAGCAATGTAAAAACCGCCAGAGAACTCCTTGCTGGCACCTTCCCCGGTGGAGGTGTGCATGGGTGTGTGTTGGAACATTTTTTCACACGGCCGACTCCAAAAGTCAGCGGTTCCCCATCTCAGCCCAGAAAGCTGGTAGAACAACTTTTGTGGTGTCTTTCAGCTGCCTAGCGGAGCAATGTAAAAACCGCCAGAGAACTCCTTGCTGGCACCTTCCCCGTGGAGGTGTGCATGGGGTGTGTTTGGAACATTTTTTCACCGGCCGACTCCAAAAGTCAGCGGTTCCCCATCTCAGCCCAGAAAGCTGGTAGAACAACTTTGTGGTGTCTTTCAGCTGCCTAGCGGAGCAATGTAAAAACCGCCAGAGAACTCCTTGCTGGCACCTTCCCCGGTGGAGGTGTGCATGGGGTGTGTTTGGAACATTTTTTCACCGGCCGACTCCAAAAGTCAGCGGTTCCCCATCTCAGCCCAGAAAGCTGGTAGAACAACTTTTGTGGTGTCTTTCAGCTGCCTAGCGGAGCAATGTAAAAACCGCCAGAGAACTCCTTGCTGGCACCTTCCCCGGTGGAGGTGTGCATGGGGTGTGTTTGGAACATTTTTTCACCGGCCGACTCCAAAAGTCAGCGGTTCCCCATCTCAGCCCAGAAAGCTGGTAGAACAACTTTTGTGGTGTCTTTCAGCTGCCTAGCGGAGCAATGTAAAAACCGCCAGAGAACTCCTTGCTGGCACCTTCCCCGGTGGAGGTGTGCATGGGGTGTGTTTGGAACATTTTTTCACCGGCCGACTCCAAAAGTCAGCGGTTCCCCATCTCAGCCCAGAAAGCTGGTAGAACAACTTTTGTGGTGTCTTTCAGCTGCCTAGCGGAGCAATGTAAAAACCGCCAGAGAACTCCTTGCTGGCACCTTCCCCGGTGGAGGTGTGCATGGGGTGTGTTTGGAACATTTTTTCACCGGCCGACTCCAAAAGTCAGCGGTTCCCCATCTCAGCCCAGAAAGCTGGTAGAACAACTTTTGTGGTGTCTTTCAGCTGCCTAGCGGAGCAATGTAAAAACCGCCAGAGAACTCCTTGCTGGCACCTTCCCCGGTGGAGGTGTGCATGGGGTGTGTTTGGAACATTTTTTCACCGGCCGACTCCAAAAGTCAGCGGTTCCCCATCTCAGCCCAGAAAGCTGGTAGAACAACTTTTGTGGTGTCTTTCAGCTGCCTAGCGGAGCAATGTAAAAACCGCCAGAGAACTCCTTGCTGGCACCTTCCCCGGTGGAGGTGTGCATGGGGTGTGTTTGGAACATTTTTTCACCGGCCGACTCCAAAAGTCAGCGGTTCCCCACTCAGCCCAGAAAGCTGGTAGAACAACTTTGGTGGTGTCTTTCAGCTGCCTAGCGGAGCAATGTAAAAACCGCCAGAGAACTCCTTGCTGGCACCTTCCCCGGTGGAGGTGTGCATGGGGTGTGTTTGGAACATTTTTTCACTCGGCCGACTCCAAAAGTCAGCGGTTCCCCGTCTCAGCCCAGAAAGCTGGTAGAACAACTTTTGTGGTGTCTTTCAGCTGCCTAGCGGAGCAATGTAAAAACCGCCAGAGAACTCCTTGCTGGCACCTTCCCCGTGGAGGTGTGCATTGGGGTGCGTTTGGAACATTTTTTCACCGGCCGACTCCAAAAGTCAGCGGTTCCCCATCTCAGCCCAGAAAGCTGGTAGAACAACTTTGGTGGTGTCTTTCAGCTGCCTAGCGGAGCAATGTAAAAACCGCCAGAGAACTCCTTGCTGGCACCTTCCCCGGTGGAGGTGTGCATGGGGTGTGTTTGGAACATTTTTTCACCGGCCGACTCCAAAAGTCAGCGGTTCCCCATCTCAGCCCAGAAAGCTGGTAGAACAACTTTTGTGGTGTCTTTCAGCTGCCTAGCGGAGCAATGTAAAAACCGCCAGAGAACTCCTTGCTGGCACCTTCCCCGGTGGAGGTGTGCATGGGGTGTGTTTGGAACATTTTTTCACCGGCCGACTCCAAAAGTCAGCGGTTCCCCATCTCAGCCCAGAAAGCTGGTAGAACAACTTTGGTGGTGTCTTTCAGCTGCCTAGCGGAGCAATGTAAAAACCGCCAGAGAACTCCTTGCTGGCACCTTCCCCGGTGGAGGTGTGCATGGGGTGCGTTTGGAACATTTTTTCACCGGCCGACTCCAAAAGTCAGCGGTTCCCCATCTCAGCCCAGAAAGCTGGTAGAACAACTTTGGTGGTGTCTTTCAGCTGCCTAGCGGAGCAATGTAAAAACCGCCAGAGAACTCCTTGCTGGCACCTTCCCCGGTGGAGGTGTGCATGGGGTGCGTTTGGAACATTTTTTCACCGGCCGACTCCAAAAGTCAGCGGTTCCCCATCTCAGCCCAGAAAGCTGGTAGAACAACTTTGGTGGTGTCTTTCAGCTGCCTAGCGGAGCAATGTAAAAACCGCCAGAGAACTCCTTGCTGGCACCTTCCCCGGTGGAGGTGTGCATGGGGTGCGTTTGGAACATTTTTTCACCGGCCGACTCCAAAAGTCAGCGGTTCCCAGTCTCAGCCCAGAAAGCTGGTAGAACAACTTTGGTGGTGTCTTTCAGCTGCCTAGCGGAGCAATGTAAAAACCGCCAGAGAACTCCTTGCTGGCACCTTCCCCGGTGGAGGTGTGCATGGGGTGCGTTTGGAACATTTTTTCACCGGCCGACTCCAAAAGTCAGCGGTTCCCCATCTCAGCCCAGAAAGCTGGTAGAACAACTTTGGTGGTGTCTTTCAGCTGCCTAGCGGAGCAATGTAAAAACCGCCAGAGAACTCCTTGCTGGCACCTTCCCCGGTGGAGGTGTGCATGGGGTGCGTTTGGAACATTTTTTCACCGGCCGACTCCAAAAGTCAGCGGTTCCCCATCTCAGCCCAGAAAGCTGGTAGAACAACTTTGGTGGTGTCTTTCAGCTGCCTAGCGGAGCAATGTAAAAACCGCCAGAGAACTCCTTGCTGGCACCTTCCCCGGTGGAGGTGTGCATGGGGTGTGTTTGGAACATTTTTTCACCGGCCGACTCCAAAAGTCAGCGGTTCCCCATCTCAGCCCAGAAAGCTGGTAGAACAACTTTGGTGGTGTCTTTCAGCTGCCTAGCGGAGCAATGTAAAAACCGCCAGAGAACTCCTTGCTGGCACCTTCCCCGGTGGAGGTGTGCATGGGGTGCGTTTGGAACATTTTTTCACCGGCCGACTCCAAAAGTCAGCGGTTCCCAGTCTCAGCCCAGAAAGCTGGTAGAACAACTTTGGTGGTGTCTTTCAGCTGCCTAGCGGAGCAATGTAAAAACCGCCAGAGAACTCCTTGCTGGCACCTTCCCCGGTGGAGGTGTGCATGGGGTGTGTTTGGAACATTTTTTCACCGGCCGACTCCAAAAGTCAGCGGTTCCCCCGTCTCAGCCCAGAAAGCTGGTAGAACAACTTTGGTGGTGTCTTTCAGCTGCCTAGCGGAGCAATGTAAAAACCGCCAGAGAACTCCTTGCTGGCACCTTCCCCGGTGGAGGTGTGCATGGGGTGTGTTTGGAACATTTTTTCACCGGCCGACTCCAAAAGTCAGCGGTTCCCCATCTCAGCCCAGAAAGCTGGTAGAACAACTTTGGTGGTGTCTTTCAGCTGCCTAGCGGAGCAATGTAAAAACCGCCAGAGAACTCCTTGCTGGCACCTTCCCCGGTGGAGGTGTGCATGGGGTGTGTTTGGAACATTTTTTCACCGGCCGACTCCAAAAGTCAGCGGTTCCCCATCTCAGCCCAGAAAGCTGGTAGAACAACTTTGGTGGTGTCTTTCAGCTGCCTAGCGGAGCAATGTAAAAACCGCCAGAGAACTCCTTGCTGGCACCTTCCCCGGTGGAGGTGTGCATGGGGTGTGTTTGGAACATTTTTTCACCGGCCGACTCCAAAAGTCAGCGGTTCCCCATCTCAGCCCAGAAAGCTGGTAGAACAACTTTGGTGGTGTCTTTCAGCTGCCTAGCGGAGCAATGTAAAAACCGCCAGAGAACTCCTTGCTGGCACCTTCCCCGGTGGAGGTGTGCATGGGGTGCGTTTGGAACATTTTTTCACCGGCCGACTCCAAAAGTCAGCGGTTCCCCATCTCAGCCCAGAAAGCTGGTAGAACAACTTTGGTGGTGTCTTTCAGCTGCCTAGCGGAGCAATGTAAAAACCGCCAGAGAACTCCTTGCTGGCACCTTCCCCGGTGGAGGTGTGCATGGGGTGTGTTTGGAACATTTTTTCACCGGCCGACTCCAAAAGTCAGCGGTTCCCCATCTCAGCCCAGAAAGCTGGTAGAACAACTTTGGTGGTGTCTTTCAGCTGCCTAGCGGAGCAATGTAAAAACCGCCAGAGAACTCCTTGCTGGCACCTTCCCCGGTGGAGGTGTGCATGGGGTGTGTTTGGAACATTTTTTCACCGGCCGACTCCAAAAGTCAGCGGTTCCCCATCTCAGCCCAGAAAGCTGGTAGAACAACTTTGGTGGTGTCTTTCAGCTGCCTAGCGGAGCAATGTAAAAACCGCCAGAGAACTCCTTGCTGGCACCTTCCCCGGTGGAGGTGTGCATGGGGTGCGTTTGGAACATTTTTTCACCGGCCGACTCCAAAAGTCAGCGGTTCCCCGTCTCAGCCCAGAAAGCTGGTAGAACAACTTTGGTGGTGTCTTTCAGCTGCCTAGCGGAGCAATGTAAAAACCGCCAGAGAACTCCTTGCTGGCACCTTCCCCGGTGGAGGTGTGCATGGGGTGTGTTTGGAACATTTTTTCACCGGCCGACTCCAAAAGTCAGCGGTTCCCCATCTCAGCCCAGAAAGCTGGTAGAACAACTTTGGTGGTGTCTTTCAGCTGCCTAGCGGAGCAATGTAAAAACCGCCAGAGAACTCCTTGCTGGCACCTTCCCCGGTGGAGGTGTGCATGGGGTGTGTTTGGAACATTTTTTCACCGGCCGACTCCAAAAGTCAGCGGTTCCCCATCTCAGCCCAGAAAGCTGGTAGAACAACTTTGGTGGTGTCTTTCAGCTGCCTAGCGGAGCAATGTAAAAACCGCCAGAGAACTCCTTGCTGGCACCTTCCCCGGTGGAGGTGTGCATGGGGTGTGTTTGGAACATTTTTTCACCGGCCGACTCCAAAAGTCAGCGGTTCCCCATCTCAGCCCAGAAAGCTGGTAGAACAACTTTGGTGGTGTCTTTCAGCTGCCTAGCGGAGCAATGTAAAAACCGCCAGAGAACTCCTTGCTGGCACCTTCCCCGGTGGAGGTGTGCATGGGGTGTGTTTGGAACATTTTTTCACCGGCCGACTCCAAAAGTCAGCGGTTCCCCATCTCAGCCCAGAAAGCTGGTAGAACAACTTTGGTGGTGTCTTTCAGCTGCCTAGCGGAGCAATGTAAAAACCGCCAGAGAACTCCTTGCTGGCACCTTCCCCGGTGGAGGTGTGCATGGGGTGCGTTTGGAACATTTTTTCACCGGCCGACTCCAAAAGTCAGCGGTTCCCCATCTCAGCCCAGAAAGCTGGTAGAACAACTTTGGTGGTGTCTTTCAGCTGCCTAGCGGAGCAATGTAAAAACCGCCAGAGAACTCCTTGCTGGCACCTTCCCCGGTGGAGGTGTGCATGGGGTGTGTTTGGAACATTTTTTCACCGGCCGACTCCAAAAGTCAGCGGTTCCCCATCTCAGCCCAGAAAGCTGGTAGAACAACTTTGGTGGTGTCTTTCAGCTGCCTAGCGGAGCAATGTAAAAACCGCCAGAGAACTCCTTGCTGGCACCTTCCCCGGTGGAGGTGTGCATGGGGTGCGTTTGGAACATTTTTTCACCGGCCGACTCCAAAAGTCAGCGGTTCCCCATCTCAGCCCAGAAAGCTGGTAGAACAACTTTGGTGGTGTCTTTCAGCTGCCTAGCGGAGCAATGTAAAAACCGCCAGAGAACTCCTTGCTGGCACCTTCCCCGGTGGAGGTGTGCATGGGGTGCGTTTGGAACATTTTTTCACCGGCCGACTCCAAAAGTCAGCGGTTCCCCATCTCAGCCCAGAAAGCTGGTAGAACAACTTTGGTGGTGTCTTTCAGCTGCCTAGCGGAGCAATGTAAAAACCGCCAGAGAACTCCTTGCTGGCACCTTCCCCGGTGGAGGTGTGCATGGGGTGTGTTTGGAACATTTTTTCACCGGCCGACTCCAAAAGTCAGCGGTTCCCCATCTCAGCCCAGAAAGCTGGTAGAACAACTTTGGTGGTGTCTTTCAGCTGCCTAGCGGAGCAATGTAAAAACCGCCAGAGAACTCCTTGCTGGCACCTTCCCCGGTGGAGGTGTGCATGGGGTGTGTTTGGAACATTTTTTCACCGGCCGACTCCAAAAGTCAGCGGTTCCCCATCTCAGCCCAGAAAGCTGGTAGAACAACTTTGGTGGTGTCTTTCAGCTGCCTAGCGGAGCAATGTAAAAACCGCCAGAGAACTCCTTGCTGGCACCTTCCCCGGTGGAGGTGTGCATGGGGTGTGTTTGGAACATTTTTTCACCGGCCGACTCCAAAAGTCAGCGGTTCCCCATCTCAGCCCAGAAAGCTGGTAGAACAACTTTGGTGGTGTCTTTCAGCTGCCTAGCGGAGCAATGTAAAAACCGCCAGAGAACTCCTTGCTGGCACCTTCCCCGGTGGAGGTGTGCATGGGGTGTGTTTGGAACATTTTTTCACCGGCCGACTCCAAAAGTCAGCGGTTCCCCATCTCAGCCCAGAAAGCTGGTAGAACAACTTTGGTGGTGTCTTTCAGCTGCCTAGCGGAGCAATGTAAAAACCGCCAGAGAACTCCTTGCTGGCACCTTCCCCGGTGGAGGTGTGCATGGGGTGCGTTTGGAACATTTTTTCACCGGCCGACTCCAAAAGTCAGCGGTTCCCCAGCTCAGCCCAGAAAGCTGGTAGAACAACTTTTGGTGGTGTCTTTCAGCTGCCTAGCGGAGCAATGTAAAAACCGCCAGAGAACTCCTTGCTGGCACCTTCCCCGGTGGAGGTGTGCATGGGGTGTGTTTGGAACATTTTTTCACCGGCCGACTCCAAAAGTCAGCGGTTCCCCATCTCAGCCCAGAAAGCTGGTAGAACAACTTTGGTGGTGTCTTTCAGCTGCCTAGCGGAGCAATGTAAAAACCGCCAGAGAACTCCTTGCTGGCACCTTCCCCGGTGGAGGTGTGCATGGGGTGCGTTTGGAACATTTTTTCACCGGCCGACTCCAAAAGTCAGCGGTTCCCCATCTCAGCCCAGAAAGCTGGTAGAACAACTTTGGTGGTGTCTTTCAGCTGCCTAGCGGAGCAATGTAAAAACCGCCAGAGAACTCCTTGCTGGCACCTTCCCCGGTGGAGGTGTGCATGGGGTGTGTTTGGAACATTTTTTCACCGGCCGACTCCAAAAGTCAGCGGTTCCCCATCTCAGCCCAGAAAGCTGGTAGAACAACTTTGGTGGTGTCTTTCAGCTGCCTAGCGGAGCAATGTAAAAACCGCCAGAGAACTCCTTGCTGGCACCTTCCCCGGTGGAGGTGTGCATGGGGTGCGTTTGGAACATTTTTTCACCGGCCGACTCCAAAAGTCAGCGGTTCCCCATCTCAGCCCAGAAAGCTGGTAGAACAACTTTGGTGGTGTCTTTCAGCTGCCTAGCGGAGCAATGTAAAAACCGCCAGAGAACTCCTTGCTGGCACCTTCCCCGGTGGAGGTGTGCATGGGGTGTGTTTGGAACATTTTTTCACCGGCCGACTCCAAAAGTCAGCGGTTCCCCATCTCAGCCCAGAAAGCTGGTAGAACAACTTTGGTGGTGTCTTTCAGCTGCCTAGCGGAGCAATGTAAAAACCGCCAGAGAACTCCTTGCTGGCACCTTCCCCGGTGGAGGTGTGCATGGGGTGCGTTTGGAACATTTTTTCACCGGCCGACTCCAAAAGTCAGCGGTTCCCCATCTCAGCCCAGAAAGCTGGTAGAACAACTTTGGTGGTGTCTTTCAGCTGCCTAGCGGAGCAATGTAAAAACCGCCAGAGAACTCCTTGCTGGCACCTTCCCCGGTGGAGGTGTGCATGGGGTGTGTTTGGAACATTTTTTCACCGGCCGACTCCAAAAGTCAGCGGTTCCCCATCTCAGCCCAGAAAGCTGGTAGAACAACTTTGGTGGTGTCTTTCAGCTGCCTAGCGGAGCAATGTAAAAACCGCCAGAGAACTCCTTGCTGGCACCTTCCCCGGTGGAGGTGTGCATGGGGTGTGTTTGGAACATTTTTTCACCGGCCGACTCCAAAAGTCAGCGGTTCCCCATCTCAGCCCAGAAAGCTGGTAGAACAACTTTGGTGGTGTCTTTCAGCTGCCTAGCGGAGCAATGTAAAAACCGCCAGAGAACTCCTTGCTGGCACCTTCCCCGGTGGAGGTGTGCATGGGGTGCGTTTGGAACATTTTTTCACCGGCCGACTCCAAAAGTCAGCGGTTCCCCACTCTCAGCCCAGAAAGCTGGTAGAACAACTTTGGTGGTGTCTTTCAGCTGCCTAGCGGAGCAATGTAAAAACCGCCAGAGAACTCCTTGCTGGCACCTTCCCCGGTGGAGGTGTGCATGGGGTGCGTTTGGAACATTTTTTCACCGGCCGACTCCAAAAGTCAGCGGTTCCCCATCTCAGCCCAGAAAGCTGGTAGAACAACTTTGGTGGTGTCTTTCAGCTGCCTAGCGGAGCAATGTAAAAACCGCCAGAGAACTCCTTGCTGGCACCTTCCCCGGTGGAGGTGTGCATGGGGTGTGTTTGGAACATTTTTTCACCGGCCGACTCCAAAAGTCAGCGGTTCCCCATCTCAGCCCAGAAAGCTGGTAGAACAACTTTGGTGGTGTCTTTCAGCTGCCTAGCGGAGCAATGTAAAAACCGCCAGAGAACTCCTTGCTGGCACCTTCCCCGGTGGAGGTGTGCATGGGGTGCGTTTGGAACATTTTTTCACCGGCCGACTCCAAAAGTCAGCGGTTCCCCATCTCAGCCCAGAAAGCTGGTAGAACAACTTTGGTGGTGTCTTTCAGCTGCCTAGCGGAGCAATGTAAAAACCGCCAGAGAACTCCTTGCTGGCACCTTCCCCGGTGGAGGTGTGCATGGGGTGTGTTTGGAACATTTTTTCACCGGCCGACTCCAAAAGTCAGCGGTTCCCCATCTCAGCCCAGAAAGCTGGTAGAACAACTTTGGTGGTGTCTTTCAGCTGCCTAGCGGAGCAATGTAAAAACCGCCAGAGAACTCCTTGCTGGCACCTTCCCCGGTGGAGGTGTGCATGGGGTGCGTTTGGAACATTTTTTCACCGGCCGACTCCAAAAGTCAGCGGTTCCCCATCTCAGCCCAGAAAGCTGGTAGAACAACTTTGGTGGTGTCTTTCAGCTGCCTAGCGGAGCAATGTAAAAACCGCCAGAGAACTCCTTGCTGGCACCTTCCCCGGTGGAGGTGTGCATGGGGTGCGTTTGGAACATTTTTTCACCGGCCGACTCCAAAAGTCAGCGGTTCCCCATCTCAGCCCAGAAAGCTGGTAGAACAACTTTGGTGGTGTCTTTCAGCTGCCTAGCGGAGCAATGTAAAAACCGCCAGAGAACTCCTTGCTGGCACCTTCCCCGGTGGAGGTGTGCATGGGGTGTGTTTGGAACATTTTTTCACCGGCCGACTCCAAAAGTCAGCGGTTCCCCATCTCAGCCCAGAAAGCTGGTAGAACAACTTTGGTGGTGTCTTTCAGCTGCCTAGCGGAGCAATGTAAAAACCGCCAGAGAACTCCTTGCTGGCACCTTCCCCGGTGGAGGTGTGCATGGGGTGCGTTTGGAACATTTTTTCACCGGCCGACTCCAAAAGTCAGCGGTTCCCCATCTCAGCCCAGAAAGCTGGTAGAACAACTTTGGTGGTGTCTTTCAGCTGCCTAGCGGAGCAATGTAAAAACCGCCAGAGAACTCCTTGCTGGCACCTTCCCCGGTGGAGGTGTGCATGGGGTGTGTTTGGAACATTTTTTCACCGGCCGACTCCAAAAGTCAGCGGTTCCCCATCTCAGCCCAGAAAGCTGGTAGAACAACTTTGGTGGTGTCTTTCAGCTGCCTAGCGGAGCAATGTAAAAACCGCCAGAGAACTCCTTGCTGGCACCTTCCCCGGTGGAGGTGTGCATGGGGTGTGTTTGGAACATTTTTTCACCGGCCGACTCCAAAAGTCAGCGGTTCCCCATCTCAGCCCAGAAAGCTGGTAGAACAACTTTGGTGGTGTCTTTCAGCTGCCTAGCGGAGCAATGTAAAAACCGCCAGAGAACTCCTTGCTGGCACCTTCCCCGGTGGAGGTGTGCATGGGGTGTGTTTGGAACATTTTTTCACCGGCCGACTCCAAAAGTCAGCGGTTCCCCATCTCAGCCCAGAAAGCTGGTAGAACAACTTTGGTGGTGTCTTTCAGCTGCCTAGCGGAGCAATGTAAAAACCGCCAGAGAACTCCTTGCTGGCACCTTCCCCGGTGGAGGTGTGCATGGGGTGTGTTTGGAACATTTTTTCACCGGCCGACTCCAAAAGTCAGCGGTTCCCCATCTCAGCCCAGAAAGCTGGTAGAACAACTTTGGTGGTGTCTTTCAGCTGCCTAGCGGAGCAATGTAAAAACCGCCAGAGAACTCCTTGCTGGCACCTTCCCCGGTGGAGGTGTGCATGGGGTGCGTTTGGAACATTTTTTCACCGGCCGACTCCAAAAGTCAGCGGTTCCCCATCTCAGCCCAGAAAGCTGGTAGAACAACTTTGGTGGTGTCTTTCAGCTGCCTAGCGGAGCAATGTAAAAACCGCCAGAGAACTCCTTGCTGGCACCTTCCCCGGTGGAGGTGTGCATGGGGTGTGTTTGGAACATTTTTTCACCGGCCGACTCCAAAAGTCAGCGGTTCCCCATCTCAGCCCAGAAAGCTGGTAGAACAACTTTGGTGGTGTCTTTCAGCTGCCTAGCGGAGCAATGTAAAAACCGCCAGAGAACTCCTTGCTGGCACCTTCCCCGGTGGAGGTGTGCATGGGGTGCGTTTGGAACATTTTTTCACCGGCCGACTCCAAAAGTCAGCGGTTCCCCATCTCAGCCCAGAAAGCTGGTAGAACAACTTTGGTGGTGTCTTTCAGCTGCCTAGCGGAGCAATGTAAAAACCGCCAGAGAACTCCTTGCTGGCACCTTCCCCGGTGGAGGTGTGCATGGGGTGTGTTTGGAACATTTTTTCACCGGCCGACTCCAAAAGTCAGCGGTTCCCCATCTCAGCCCAGAAAGCTGGTAGAACAACTTTGGTGGTGTCTTTCAGCTGCCTAGCGGAGCAATGTAAAAACCGCCAGAGAACTCCTTGCTGGCACCTTCCCCGGTGGAGGTGTGCATGGGGTGTGTTTGGAACATTTTTTCACCGGCCGACTCCAAAAGTCAGCGGTTCCCCATCTCAGCCCAGAAAGCTGGTAGAACAACTTTGGTGGTGTCTTTCAGCTGCCTAGCGGAGCAATGTAAAAACCGCCAGAGAACTCCTTGCTGGCACCTTCCCCGGTGGAGGTGTGCATGGGGTGTGTTTGGAACATTTTTTCACCGGCCGACTCCAAAAGTCAGCGGTTCCCCATCTCAGCCCAGAAAGCTGGTAGAACAACTTTGGTGGTGTCTTTCAGCTGCCTAGCGGAGCAATGTAAAAACCGCCAGAGAACTCCTTGCTGGCACCTTCCCCGGTGGAGGTGTGCATGGGGTGTGTTTGGAACATTTTTTCACCGGCCGACTCCAAAAGTCAGCGGTTCCCCATCTCAGCCCAGAAAGCTGGTAGAACAACTTTGGTGGTGTCTTTCAGCTGCCTAGCGGAGCAATGTAAAAACCGCCAGAGAACTCCTTGCTGGCACCTTCCCCGGTGGAGGTGTGCATGGGGTGCGTTTGGAACATTTTTTCACCGGCCGACTCCAAAAGTCAGCGGTTCCCCATCTCAGCCCAGAAAGCTGGTAGAACAACTTTGGTGGTGTCTTTCAGCTGCCTAGCGGAGCAATGTAAAAACCGCCAGAGAACTCCTTGCTGGCACCTTCCCCGGTGGAGGTGTGCATGGGGTGCGTTTGGAACATTTTTTCACCGGCCGACTCCAAAAGTCAGCGGTTCCCCATCTCAGCCCAGAAAGCTGGTAGAACAACTTTGGTGGTGTCTTTCAGCTGCCTAGCGGAGCAATGTAAAAACCGCCAGAGAACTCCTTGCTGGCACCTTCCCCGGTGGAGGTGTGCATGGGGTGTGTTTGGAACATTTTTTCACCGGCCGACTCCAAAAGTCAGCGGTTCCCCATCTCAGCCCAGAAAGCTGGTAGAACAACTTTGGTGGTGTCTTTCAGCTGCCTAGCGGAGCAATGTAAAAACCGCCAGAGAACTCCTTGCTGGCACCTTCCCCGGTGGAGGTGTGCATGGGGTGTGTTTGGAACATTTTTTCACCGGCCGACTCCAAAAGTCAGCGGTTCCCCATCTCAGCCCAGAAAGCTGGTAGAACAACTTTGGTGGTGTCTTTCAGCTGCCTAGCGGAGCAATGTAAAAACCGCCAGAGAACTCCTTGCTGGCACCTTCCCCGGTGGAGGTGTGCATGGGGTGTGTTTGGAACATTTTTTCACCGGCCGACTCCAAAAGTCAGCGGTTCCCCATCTCAGCCCAGAAAGCTGGTAGAACAACTTTGGTGGTGTCTTTCAGCTGCCTAGCGGAGCAATGTAAAAACCGCCAGAGAACTCCTTGCTGGCACCTTCCCCGGTGGAGGTGTGCATGGGGTGTGTTTGGAACATTTTTTCACCGGCCGACTCCAAAAGTCAGCGGTTCCCCATCTCAGCCCAGAAAGCTGGTAGAACAACTTTGGTGGTGTCTTTCAGCTGCCTAGCGGAGCAATGTAAAAACCGCCAGAGAACTCCTTGCTGGCACCTTCCCCGGTGGAGGTGTGCATGGGGTGTGTTTGGAACATTTTTTCACCGGCCGACTCCAAAAGTCAGCGGTTCCCCATCTCAGCCCAGAAAGCTGGTAGAACAACTTTGGTGGTGTCTTTCAGCTGCCTAGCGGAGCAATGTAAAAACCGCCAGAGAACTCCTTGCTGGCACCTTCCCCGGTGGAGGTGTGCATGGGGTGTGTTTGGAACATTTTTTCACCGGCCGACTCCAAAAGTCAGCGGTTCCCCATCTCAGCCCAGAAAGCTGGTAGAACAACTTTGGTGGTGTCTTTCAGCTGCCTAGCGGAGCAATGTAAAAACCGCCAGAGAACTCCTTGCTGGCACCTTCCCCGGTGGAGGTGTGCATGGGGTGTGTTTGGAACATTTTTTCACCGGCCGACTCCAAAAGTCAGCGGTTCCCCATCTCAGCCCAGAAAGCTGGTAGAACAACTTTGGTGGTGTCTTTCAGCTGCCTAGCGGAGCAATGTAAAAACCGCCAGAGAACTCCTTGCTGGCACCTTCCCCGGTGGAGGTGTGCATGGGGTGTGTTTGGAACATTTTTTCACCGGCCGACTCCAAAAGTCAGCGGTTCCCCATCTCAGCCCAGAAAGCTGGTAGAACAACTTTGGTGGTGTCTTTCAGCTGCCTAGCGGAGCAATGTAAAAACCGCCAGAGAACTCCTTGCTGGCACCTTCCCCGGTGGAGGTGTGCATGGGGTGTGTTTGGAACATTTTTTCACCGGCCGAGTCCAAAAGTCAGCGGTTCCCCATCTCAGCCCAGAAAGCTGGTAGAACAACTTTGGTGGTGTCTTTCAGCTGCCTAGCGGAGCAATGTAAAAACCGCCAGAGAACTCCTTGCTGGCACCTTCCCCGGTGGAGGTGTGCATGGGGTGTGTTTGGAACATTTTTTCACCGGCCGACTCCAAAAGTCAGCGGTTCCCCATCTCAGCCCAGAAAGCTGGTAGAACAACTTTGGTGGTGTCTTTCAGCTGCCTAGCGGAGCAATGTAAAAACCGCCAGAGAACTCCTTGCTGGCACCTTCCCCGGTGGAGGTGTGCATGGGGTGTGTTTGGAACATTTTTTCACCGGCCGACTCCAAAAGTCAGCGGTTCCCCATCTCAGCCCAGAAAGCTGGTAGAACAACTTTGGTGGTGTCTTTCAGCTGCCTAGCGGAGCAATGTAAAAACCGCCAGAGAACTCCTTGCTGGCACCTTCCCCGGTGGAGGTGTGCATGGGGTGTGTTTGGAACATTTTTTCACCGGCCGACTCCAAAAGTCAGCGGTTCCCCATCTCAGCCCAGAAAGCTGGTAGAACAACTTTGGTGGTGTCTTTCAGCTGCCTAGCGGAGCAATGTAAAAACCGCCAGAGAACTCCTTGCTGGCACCTTCCCCGGTGGAGGTGTGCATGGGGTGTGTTTGGAACATTTTTTCACCGGCCGACTCCAAAAGTCAGCGGTTCCCCATCTCAGCCCAGAAAGCTGGTAGAACAACTTTGGTGGTGTCTTTCAGCTGCCTAGCGGAGCAATGTAAAAACCGCCAGAGAACTCCTTGCTGGCACCTTCCCCGGTGGAGGTGTGCATGGGGTGTGTTTGGAACATTTTTTCACCGGCCGACTCCAAAAGTCAGCGGTTCCCCATCTCAGCCCAGAAAGCTGGTAGAACAACTTTGGTGGTGTCTTTCAGCTGCCTAGCGGAGCAATGTAAAAACCGCCAGAGAACTCCTTGCTGGCACCTTCCCCGGTGGAGGTGTGCATGGGGTGTGTTTGGAACATTTTTTCACCGGCCGACTCCAAAAGTCAGCGGTTCCCCATCTCAGCCCAGAAAGCTGGTAGAACAACTTTGGTGGTGTCTTTCAGCTGCCTAGCGGAGCAATGTAAAAACCGCCAGAGAACTCCTTGCTGGCACCTTCCCCGGTGGAGGTGTGCATGGGGTGCGTTTGGAACATTTTTTCACCGGCCGACTCCAAAAGTCAGCGGTTCCCCATCTCAGCCCAGAAAGCTGGTAGAACAACTTTGGTGGTGTCTTTCAGCTGCCTAGCGGAGCAATGTAAAAACCGCCAGAGAACTCCTTGCTGGCACCTTCCCCGGTGGAGGTGTGCATGGGGTGTGTTTGGAACATTTTTTCACCGGCCGACTCCAAAAGTCAGCGGTTCCCCATCTCAGCCCAGAAAGCTGGTAGAACAACTTTGGTGGTGTCTTTCAGCTGCCTAGCGGAGCAATGTAAAAACCGCCAGAGAACTCCTTGCTGGCACCTTCCCCGGTGGAGGTGTGCATGGGGTGTGTTTGGAACATTTTTTCACCGGCCGACTCCAAAAGTCAGCGGTTCCCCATCTCAGCCCAGAAAGCTGGTAGAACAACTTTGGTGGTGTCTTTCAGCTGCCTAGCGGAGCAATGTAAAAACCGCCAGAGAACTCCTTGCTGGCACCTTCCCCGGTGGAGGTGTGCATGGGGTGTGTTTGGAACATTTTTTCACCGGCCGACTCCAAAAGTCAGCGGTTCCCCATCTCAGCCCAGAAAGCTGGTAGAACAACTTTGGTGGTGTCTTTCAGCTGCCTAGCGGAGCAATGTAAAAACCGCCAGAGAACTCCTTGCTGGCACCTTCCCCGGTGGAGGTGTGCATGGGGTGTGTTTGGAACATTTTTTCACCGGCCGACTCCAAAAGTCAGCGGTTCCCCATCTCAGCCCAGAAAGCTGGTAGAACAACTTTGGTGGTGTCTTTCAGCTGCCTAGCGGAGCAATGTAAAAACCGCCAGAGAACTCCTTGCTGGCACCTTCCCCGGTGGAGGTGTGCATGGGGTGCGTTTGGAACATTTTTTCACCGGCCGACTCCAAAAGTCAGCGGTTCCCCATCTCAGCCCAGAAAGCTGGTAGAACAACTTTGGTGGTGTCTTTCAGCTGCCTAGCGGAGCAATGTAAAAACCGCCAGAGAACTCCTTGCTGGCACCTTCCCCGGTGGAGGTGTGCATGGG
>NW_024427401.1:0-46803 GCF_017639655.2 Falco naumanni
CATTTATCTGATTTCTCATTAGAAATAAAAGCTTTTCTTCCTTCTGAAACTTACATTTACTTCACTGTACAAGTTACCTTACCTATATCACGTAGCTACAGAATGTGTAAGCTCCTGCTCCGTCCCCCGTTTAATACAGAACATACAATGTTCTTTGATGGATGTTTTTCAATCACAATAATAATGTAATTGCTGTGATGGCTGAAGATGTCAGCATTTGGACCCTCCAAGTTGAGATACAATCAAAAGGGACAGATTTTGGGAAAGCATTACGCAATCACAGTCTTAAACCATATCTCCTTTGTGGGATCAATACTGGAAATGCAAATGTAGACCTACCCAAAATGTTGGGTTGCTATTGAAGTCTTCACTTATGTGTTTGAAATTTTTTTGCTTCTAAGGTAGGGAAGTGAATATATCTTACTTGCTCAAGTGGTACATTTGGAAGAAGCTGGCAAGCCTTTGGACATGCAGGCCCTTCTTCAGTCTGAAAAAGAAAGGAAAATTTCAAGATATAGACAAGCTGAAAATAGCTGTCACCTCCAGAAAGCAATACCAAACTTTCTTGGGTATCTTAAAATGGAAAAACTCCTCTTGGTTAGAGACATAGTCCTGTCTCTCCATTGACACTGAAAAAAGCCTAAATAATTAGACTGATTGCCTGCATTTTGAAGAACCAAAGTTAGCGTTAGATGAATCCTTCTGTAGGTTGACCAGCATAATGAAAAAATAAGGAAGATTTTCCTCTGAAAGTAGCTTTACAGCTATTCTATCTGCTGTAATAAGGATTTGGTATATTTTAACCTCAGATTTTAAACACTTCTAAAAGTGATTCTTGACAGTTTTTCACTCTGGTACATTATCCTCATCTTTAGAAAGTTCGAACTATCTGTTAATGGTCTGCTGTAGACACATTAGTCTGGAATAATGTAGATACATTAGTCAGGAAGTCATCCCATATTGAAAACAGTGAAAAAGAAGTATTCCTCTCTCTTTAAATTAAGGAGGAAGTAATAAAAAGTTGGGTTTTTTTTGGTAATGTCAGTTTGATTAAAGTAAAAAACTGACAATACTTTTAAACAGAGATATTTTCTCCAAAACACCAGAACATTTCAAAGCAGAGATGATGTAGTTCAGATAAATTATTTGAAGATGTATGATATATGTATTTTATCATGTGTGTAGTGAATCACATTTTTAAGTGTAATGGGTACATGTAGTATTTGGTATATGTATGCATATTTTAAGTGTTGCTCACTAGCTGAATGTGACTAGGGTCATGTATTTCTTATTTTTCTTACTATAATACTATATATCCAGCTACTTATAAGTAACAAGGTGAACTGTTAGTCAAATTCATAGATTTTAGTGGCTAAATTCTCAGAAACATCTGTCCGTGCTCTAGCCCAGAGTTAGAAAGAACTTCTCCTTTATTTTCATGTGTGTTGCTGTGGGTTAGCTAGGTATAGATACCCAAAATGCAAAAGAGAGACTGTCCCAACTGTAGTTTTAACAACAGGCAAATTTAATTCTGACTTTTTAGTAACTGATGAGAAATATTAACATAGTTTTCGTGTGCAATACACTTTTTTTTTTTTTTTTTTTTTGGAAGGTGTCGGAGATAACAGATGAACTGGCTACGTTACCTAAAAGGGCTCAGTTAGCAGCTGCATTTATTACCTATCTTTCTGCTGCTCCTGAGGATCAGAGGAAAACCAGCTTGGATGAATGGACCAAATCAGCAGGCCTTGAAAGTAATCTTGTGTGTGTGTGTTTGTGTGTAAGTAATTCAGCTTGATTGAGGAAATGAAAAATGCCAGTGAATTCTAGTGAACAGTCTCAATTGTCTTGGTGTTCCCAAATGAAAGGTAGCAGCATTTTCATACTCAAGAAATACTTGCATGTACAGACAGACTATTTCTTAGGATTATTCTATTAATTATTAAGATTATAAATACTTACAAATTTTTAAGATTTAGCTCCATAGTCCTTGTTTAAAAAAGAAAAGTTTACATGAATGTACGTATTCACATTAACTGTTGTAAATTTGCCAATGCATTCTGAATTGGTCTGCTTTTTCAGTAATGATTTTTATTTAAGTATGCTAATAATGCTATTAAATATTTTTATAACATCAGCTAGTTAATAGTAATAAGTTTAAGCAATAAAATAATAAATTCCAGGGAAATCTATAGATTTGCACTGTGTATAGGGTGGTAAGTGCATAAAAATTATGAAGACTGTAAATACTAGCACGAACTTACTCCCTTTCGTTTATCAGAGTTCGATTTGCATCGGTTCCTGTGTACAGAAAGTGAGGAGTTAGTCTGGAAAAGTGAAGGTTTACCTTCAGCTGATCTTTCAATCGAAAATGCTCTTGTCATCTTGCAGGTAAATTTTGGGGGTTTTGTCTTGTCTTGGAAATATTTAAACTTCAGATTTCAGTAATATAGCATCTTTCTGGAATTTTGAACTATTTCATTTGTGTTATTTTATTAGCAGCACAGAACACACACAGAGAAAAAAATACTTATGTAACTCTGGGTATTCTGTAGCAAAAGGAAAAAAGCAGTTAAACAAAATACATGTTTTCCTTTTTTGCTTTAAAGTTTTCTTCCGGACGTCAAACAGACAAAACCTGATGTCAGTCTATTGGGGCTAGAAGTGTGAATCATCATTAACACCAGTATAATCAGTGGAAGATGATGTCCCATCTGTGTTCATTTTGACTTATCATTTCTAATACTTTTTTTGTCAGTAAAAGGAAAAGTCTATATACAGATACCTTTCAAAACATCTAGATTTTAAACGTTCAAATTTCATCAGGTTAGCTCTGTCATATAGGATACAAAATGCCATTCACTTAAGGCCAGTAGCTAATAATATTTGGGAAAAGAGTGATAATACTATGCTTATAATCATGATTCAGTTCTATCATATAATTGTATAAAGATATATAACATATAATAAATATACATACACAACTGCACAGTTACGTACATAATATTGTAGTTATAATGTAGGTAGTTACTAGATCTGCTAGAAAGTAAAGATGTAATGCCATGAGGAGAATTTGCTTTTGCCACAGGTAGTTTGCTTTGATGATTGATGTTTCTGTCAAATGATTTACAGCCATTTCTCCAATTAAAATTTATCATCTTTATACTAGATCTAGTTATTCCTTTCTCAGTTTGATTGGAAAGCTCTCCAATAAATATGAACTTGTACACTTAAAGCTACTTACATGCTATAATCAAATCTTATTTTCATCTCTTTCCTTAGTTGAATAGATTGAGCTCTTAACAATCTTACTGTGTATGAAGAGCTTTTTCAAGCCCTCCCTCTGCTCAAATGATTTTCTTTGTACACAGGTTTTTTTCCCCCACATCCTTTTAAAACTGGAATTGGACATGGTATTTTACCAATGTCATCTACAGTACAGTTCTCAAGCTTTTGTGCTCATCAGCTTTTGATTCTTGGATATTGTCTGTGTTTCCCTGTTGTTCAGTTTGAGATCTGTGTAGTCAGTCAGTCTTGAACAGTAGGACTCAGAACAGTTTCAGGGTTTGGTTTTTTTTTAGATTCTATCAGACTGAACCGGAGGATTGCTGAAAATACACATTTAAACTCACAGCAAGTTGCTGATGACACAAAACTGGGAAGAGTGGCTGATAACGCCAGAGGGTCAAGCTGTCTCCCAGAGGGTTCTTGACAGGCTGGAGAAATGGGATGACAGTAATCTCATGAAGTTCAACAAGGGGGATTGCAAAGTTCTGCTCCTGGGGAAGAATAACCCCATGTACCAATGTATGCTGGGGGCCACCCAGCTGCAAAGCAGCTTTGCAGAAGAGGACCTGGGAGTCCTAGTGGGCAGCAGATTGTACCTGAGCTGGTAATGGGCCCTTGCTGAGTAGGCCAATGGTATCCTGGGCTGCATTAGGCAAAGTATTGGTAGCAGGTGAAGGGAGCTGACTCTTCCCCTCCCTCTACTCAACACTGGTAAGGCCACACCTGGAGAATTGTGTCCAGCTCTGGGCTCCTCAGCCCAAGGGAGACATAGATGTACCGGAGACAGTCCAATGAAGGGCCACAAATACGATGAAGGCAGTGGAGCATCTCTCCTGTGAGGAAGGGCTGGAAGAGCTGGGACTGTGCAGCTTGGAGAAGTGAAGGCTCAGGGGGAGCTTCTCGATTTCTGTACCTGAATGGAGGGTGCAAAGGCAGCGGAGCCAGGCTATTTTCACTGGTACCTAGTGACAGAGCCAGAGGCAAGAGGCACAAACTGACACACAGGAGGCTCCGTCTGAACATCGGGAAGCACTTGTTTGCAGCAAGGATGACTGAACGCTGGCATAGGTTGCCCATGGAAGTGGTGCAGTCTCGATCCCTGGAGATACTCAAAAGCCATCTGGACATGGTCCTGGGCCATTGGCTATAGTGGCCCTGCTCAAGTGGGGGTGTTGGCAAGGTGACCTCCAGAGTTCCCTTCGAATCTCAACCATTCTGTGATTCTGTGAAATCTTAAATGCACGTCAACTGTGAATAGGTCTCTTTTCACTTGCCTCACTTACTGTTATCTCTGTGGTCCCTCTTTGTTGTGACCATTGCGTCACAATTATAATTAGTATATTGATGGTTAAAATCTCAGCGTTTGGAACGCAATATGTATAGCATAACGTATCTTATATAATAAAATAGTAAAGCTTTGCATAGTACCAATATGGGAACCACACATTAATAAAGGTTTTATTAAAATGAAAACCTGCTGTCTCGTCAGTATACATGTTACTAGGCAATATCACCAAAATATTCTACATTGTAGTGTTTGCAAGTTTATATATTTGTTTGCCATTATAAGTAAAACGATATTTGTATCTTTATGCTGGCAAAATACTTACATTCACTACTCTTTCTAAAATGCGCTGAGGTCAAAAACCAGAAGTGCTGTACCTTTGCCCACTACAGGAAGGAAAAGGAAAAATAATACCTCTTCTAAGTTTCAAAGCAGTTATGAATAACAAAAAGCTGTGTGTTACTGAATAGAGAGTCCTGTTTTTAAGAGAAGGTGAAGAACTGCCTAACTTTAGCAGGATAAACATCTGAGAATCTTAGGTTTAGTTCTTTGGGGTTTTTCTTCTTTTATTTAAAAAAACTGAAGAAATAAAACTAAAGAAATTTCTTTCTACTGGTTGTTTGGTTTTTTTGTCATTTTGTTCTTAGGCTCTTATTTTTTCTTTAAAGAGTTTGTTAATGAAAAATATTTTAAAATTACTATACCATTAGTTTGGGGAGATAAAAAAGGACTTTATTCTTTAACAAGACAGATTTCAGTAAATAATATTAAAAATTATCTTTTTCCCCTAGAGTAAAGTTTGCCCATTTTTGATAGACCCTTCTTTCCGGGCTACTGAGTGGTTGAAGACACATTTGAAGGACTCACGTTTGGAAGTTATTAACCAACAGGTGCAGTATTTACTCTTGGTCTTACAATTCTGCTCTGCTTGAGCTCACTGTGTTCTAGAATTTAGAGAGCAATTTTTAAAGGGGTATAATAGCACTCACCAAAATTGGGTGATATTACATGATGTATATAATTTCTTACATAGTTCTAGGTTACAATGCTTCTTAAATGGTACTGAAAGTTTGTTTACTCAGGGAGGAGATCAGAGTATTTAAAGTTGGAGAGTCAACATCTGGTGTTACTTGTACAAGTTTGCCTCTTCATCGTGCTGCCCTCTCCAAGAATATCAGTATTTCCTGCTGAGAGGGAAGTAGTGAAAGATTTGTAAACAGAGAGGTCTTTTGTATTTTTGGTTGCAGTTCACTGGATTTCAGGGGGTATCTATACACTTCTTCCCTGTGATTTTTGTGTTGTTTATCTACATTGGAAGTTGGATTTCAGTTTGAGATTAAGGTATCTAAGATTAACTGCTACGCGTCACTGTTTACATGGGTGGTGAGGTGTGGCTCAGTGGCAGACACACATAGGCAGGCATCTAGTGCCATTCAGGAGTCCTTTATGGAACCCCACCTGGCCTCAAGATATGGCTTCAACAGAATGTAGGTCTTTCACAGATCCCTGCTAGCTCTGCGCAGGCCTTTTAGATACTCTCTGTGCCACTAGATACATATCTTTGGGTGATTGAATGCTTTCCCTGCTAGCGGATTGCCTTGATTAACTTTTAGGCTCTGTTTGCATTGTCTAGTATCTCCATTGACTGTAACGGAATCTTAAACATGGTGTGCATGTTTAGACATCTACACGTGAAAGACTGTATTTAGTTATCTTAATATGAATGTGAATTCTGACCTTAGATCTTCATTCAGTTTTGAGACATAGCTACCTACTAACATTTGATATGTGTTATGTTGAGATTTCCTGATGCCAAGACTTCCAAGTACACCTGACAGACATGACACAAAACCTATGGTAGATCTGCTTTCTTCTGGTGCAGCACTTGGGGGACTAGGTGTATTAAATAAGTTGCCTGTTTGTCAGTAGCTGAATAGATCAAACTTAAACACTTGTGGCTAAACTCTGAAATATCATATGATGCTTGTAATGGAATTTTTCAGCCATACTACCGATTTTTAGATTTAGACTTCTGGGATAGTGCCTTCATGTTCATTACAAAGTGTTAATATGTCAAAAAAACACGAATCAAAGGATTTTGGTTTTATTTGCCCAGGACACCAACTTCTTAACAGCTCTTGAGCTGGCAGTGAGATTTGGGAAAACACTTATTATACAGGAAATGGATGGAGTGGAGCCTGTACTTTACCCTTTGCTGAGAAAAGATCTTGTTGCTCAAGGTAAATGACCAAGATCCTTACAAACACTTGCTCAAAACTTTTGTAGGTTAGATTTATATATAAATCACATAAAACTTGATTTTTCTGAATACATGGCTATTGTGTATATTTTTCCTCTTTAACCTGCTGCTAACACTTCAGTGCATGCAATACATTGGAGATACGTTCCTGTTTAGTAAGTGGGAAAATATTGAAAAGTATTTATTTTTTAAAAAATATGGAATTAGAATAAAGTGTTTTTATCAACTTCACAATTTAAATGTTAAATTAATTTCTAGTGGTAATATTAAACACATAGTTTTACTTAGGAACTTGGACCTTAAACAGACCAGAAATTATACAACTGGTTGTGCAGTTAGAAATCACTTTTTAGAACGTGTTGCTGTTTCTCTTTTATTTGTCTGAAACTACAGAAAGCACACAGGTCTGTCCCTGGTGTGACTTTGGAATGGAGGGGGCATAGAGATCGGCAAAATGGTGGAATTCAGTGAGTCTCCCCAACTGATGCAATGAAAGGAGAGAAAAAAAAATAATTTACAATATCTCTGCTTTGGAGAGATAATATACTCTATATAACTATTTGTAACTGCTTTGGATTTAGTTGCTTTAAAAAGAGCGATATGTTGAAAGTTTACCAAGGGTAAATAGTAATTATATGAGTATCTCAGCACATATTATGTTGAATTGTGTTGCGTATTTTGAAATTATATCAAAAGAACTGAGTGGATTAAAAAAAAATATAACAATGTATGTTGTAAATACTTTCTAAGTTATTAAAGTATATTTACATTATCCTTAGTAATTATATTTCTGCCTCAAGTTTTAATCCCTCAGCATGTGCCACAGCCTGTTCATGTAATTCGCAGTATGAACTTTGGGCACTGAAAACAGCTCAAGACTCCTTTTGTTGTCATTTGATCTAACATTGAGATCTAGTAGTCAGTGAGGTAGCAGTAATTCTTTAAATGTAAATACATGGTGAAAATAAATGCAAATGTTGTAGAGTTCTTCTATACATTTATCTCCTATATCGTAAAGGTCTGTCTAGTGAAAAGAAAATGTTAGCTTAAATCATTCTTCCGTTACAGATGCACTTGCTTTTTTATCTTCAGTAAAAGTTGAGAACACCACCAAAGTATGACTTCAGGGGTCTGCCGAAGTCTAGGTAGAACCTCTTAACAACTTTTTTGTTTTCACTAGCTTCTGCTGAACTTTGGAAAGCAGAGATACGGTATTCAGGCATCTTAACTGATTTTACTCAAGGAATCAGATTAAGAGATGAATATGTCTGCATAACTGTGGAGAAAGTAGACAAATTAAAATATACCAGTTTGTTCAGAGAAACTGCTCATAACACTCAGGAATCCTCTTTTGCATGTTAATGAGCTATGTTAATGCTAGGTTTGTGCAAGTCCAAACTAGGGAGCTGCTTTTTGAAAAGGGAGAACCACTATTTGAGTCCTTTCAGTCACTTCACAAGCAAGCACGCACACCTCTTTGTCAAAACATTAAGGTTGGGGCCTGTCTGCATTACTTTGCTTGCAATGGCTGTATGTCTTTTCATTACTTGGAATGAAACGTTAAGAAAAATGTGAATATATATACTGCAATAAATTTGTCTTTGTACAGCTTCCATTTTCTGTTTGATGTTTTTACAGCATAAGCCTAAAATTTATTCTGATCCTTGGCACAGAAGCAAAATTGTTACGTGATTTTCATCTCTACCAGTGTTTTAGCAAGAGATTTATACTTCGAGCATTTCTGATCTGCTTCTAGTGCTAAAAATAGAGAGGCATCTAACTATGTCACCTCAGAAATTTCTGTGGAAAGGGTATTTTCACTTTGAAACTCTTCATCATACAATTCTGTTCTTCCTTTTTTTTAGCATCAGGAGGCAAAATCTTGCTTTAGTCGTGTGATTGACTGAGTCTATTTTCTGACCCTCCTAGAATGGAAACCTGTGTCGGAAGGATAGTGGTGATAGGCCATACATTCAGTTTCATTCTGTGAAAGGCACATTGAGAAATGTCAGATTAATTGGAATATAAACAGAGATTGAAAACATGACAGCAGAAGTTTAATTATTGTTTCTTTCATACTGTTATTCAATTAAATGTATTTATAATAAGACAAATTGATGGGGTATTTCTTAATGGATTTTTTACTTTCAATCTAATGACTAGATATTCCAGCATCTTTCATTTCATAGACTTTCTCTGTAACGATTATCATAGAAAGTAGCAATGATTATACAGCAACATCATCTGTTTGCAAATAAATGTAAGAGATCCAGAGATGAAATCTAATGGTTTTGGATCACATTCAGAAAACGTTGAGCCATCTTAGTTAGCCACTAATTACTAGTGTGTTTCAGTAGAATGGTATACCTACGTGGAAATGTGAATTAGTATGTTTAAATTATGATGGGATTCTTACACAAAAAGGGAAATTCTCCAGTGCATCTTCTGTGGTGTTTGCTCTCCTATTTATTGATTGAAGATTTCAAAGTTTCATTAGTATTTACTTTTACTTAAAGTGTATTCTTTTCCCATTTATGGTTTTTGTACTGGGTAAGGATAATTAAACTACCCTGTCATAATAAATATTCTCACTATGTAACTTTCTTATGCTGGTGCTATGCTATTGCTTTTTTTTGGCCTAACAATGCAGGATAGGTTATCTTCCTTAAATTTGTTAAAATTTATTTTTCCTTCTAAAAAATTGTAAATAAATTTTATAAAATATATTTGAATCTGTTGGTCATAAAGTATTATGCAAATACCATTATTTTCAGATAATTCTACAGTGTTCTAATCAGAGTAAATATAATGTCCATTTATTATTTACAGGACCCCGTTATGCTGTACAAATAGGTGAAAAAATGATAGATTATAATGAAGAGTTCCGTCTTTTTCTATCAACAAGGAACCCGGATCCCTTCATTCCACCTGATGCTTCTTCTATTGTTACAGAAGTAAACTTTACCACAACAGCAAGTGGGTTAAGAGGACAGGTAGGCATTTAGAATAAAACCAATGTATGTATAACAGACATTCATAGCTACATTCAGCTTCTGGAAGAAGCCCAGTTTGCATTAATGGTCACAGAGATATTTTCTAGCACACAAATATAAATGGTAAAATTGATGCTGAAACTAAATTTAAATTTTAAAATCTTGGTTTTATGCAGTTTGAAACCAAGTAGTGAGTCCAATAGAGAAAATGGAAACTGTCTTACTGAATTCATTTGCATCAGATTAATTGATAAGCTTCTGTTTTATGTTCAAGATGCCTTTATGGTATAGTGGAAACATTTTTGTTTTTGTTCTAGGGAGAGAGTAATCCGAGCATCAAGATACTTTGTGTACAGGAAAAAATTAAGGAAACCAAAAAGCTGTATATTTTACTTCCCCCAAAATGCTAGCAGCTTTTGAGTTTTTTTCTATGATCAAAATATAGGGTGCAGATGGAAGAGAGGAAAAAAAAAAAAGAGATAAATTAAGGGAAGAAAAAAACCTCTCTTTATTTGGTATGAAAGAAGTTTTTCCAAACAAATAAGAGGCTTAGAATGGGATGTAAATAACTTGTTGATAAGTAAGATATAATGCAAAATGCACAATAACTATATGGATTTCCTCTCTCCACTGGAGATAGGGAATTCACATCATACATCATACAATGTAACCAAGTGAATTACTCCTTCTTTAAGTGGAAATACAGAAAAAATAGTTTTGTTTTTTTGTTTCCTCTCTTTGTTGATGGGAGGGGGGTTTGACTTTTTGTAGGTTTGCTGGAAAGAAATTTGCTGCCATTCTTGCCAGTTTGTGCTTTCTATCACCTACTTTTTTTAATATCTGATAACAATATATACACTAATGCAGACTGCCAATCATTTAAATACAGATGTGATTCAGATTGAGGTGCAAAGGTTTAGGTCTCAGCATAAAAAGGGTATGAATCACTGTCCTTAATAAAGTGATCCAGTGCCTTTTGGGATGTCCTTAAATGTCTCCCCTGGCTTGCATCTGTTGCTATACACAAGGGCATGGTTCACAGTGGTTCCTGAGTTATACTTGCCACTGCAGGATATCTTGGATGTCTACATAGATTTAAAGCTCTTGGATGTGTGGTGCAATTGAGTAAACCCTCAGAAATCTACTTTAAAAAATGTATTATTAATGAATATATATTATGCTATATAAATAATGGATATATATTATGAAATATTAGAGTATTTTTTTATCCTGTGGAATAATCTTCTTTCTTTTTAGCTTTTGGCTTTAACAATTCAGCATGAAAAGCCTGATTTGGAAGAGCAGAAGACAAAACTGTTACAACAACAAGAAGAGAAGAAGATACAGTTAGCTAAGCTTGAGGAGTCTCTTTTGGAGGTGAAATAAACTTAACTGTTTTATATTTATCAATAAGATAACATTCATATTGTTATGTGTTTGAACGAAGATGGTGAAAGTGTTGGAATAATGAGCCCTCAGAATTTTTGATTTGAGAATAAAAGCATTTTTTGCCTGGGGGCTGTTGGGAGAGTAAAGTAGATAAGTAATGTACATCTGTCATGAAATGGTAGTATTTCAATAGATTAAGCATTATCAAAGTTAGGTGTATGAATTGTTGGCTAGATATAGACTGGTTTAGATTGATTAGAAATTTCATTAATTTTAATCCATTAAAAAAAGAGAAAACTTTGTTTAAAATTATACTATTTCTTTTTCAAATTGAGTTTTAAAGAAAGCCACAGTTCTAAGCTTGTGACTCATGTCAAATGATACTTTCTCAAGTTGAGAAATGATTCTGTGTTGTGAAAGAAAAAAAAAGAAAGAAAAATTCTCAGTAGAAAATGGAAAGATTTGTTGAGAGAGACATTTAAAACTTTATACTTTCACAGTTGTTTCTTATTAAGAATGAACTGTAATAGTCTTTATAATTAAAATTTTCCTTTCTCATATTTAAAATTGATATACTCAATTTTCAGTTCACCTTTTAATGAAAGTAATCATGCTCAGAAACAGTTGTACACCTATAAGTAAAGGTAGCTTCCAAGGAAGAGGACTGACCTGCTGCCGCAAAACCCTCAGTTCATAGCTGAGACATAGAACTTTGCGGTATCCAGCACAATGGACTTGAGCAAAAACTAATAGTTTTTACAGATTCCTCAAAAAGTAATAAACTGAACTTTATTATCTGGCCATTAATAGCTGAATTTTAGAATTTTGCACATAATTATCTAATGTGATTTGCATTTCCATGTTTACTGTCCCTATTAAATCTTGAATGCTAAGCTCAAACCTTTTATAAAACTGTGATGGTGCAGATTTCTCTGACAGACAGAGGGAAACTTGTTTTCTAAAAAAATTGCAAAAATATTCAAAGTTGATCATTGTTTAGCATCTTAATGTCTACCAAAAGCTCAGACTTCAGAAATGCAACACAAAAATATCCACTATTTAGAACAGACTTTTTGTGTGATCTTGGAACTCCAAAATCTTTCACATCTGTCAAATCTGAATTGTCAAGTAAAAAATTTCAAATAATTGATGACGAAGATACCTGCAACAAAGTGGCCAAGTATTAACACCAAGGTTGGTTTAAACTTTGGTCTTGTTAGCACTGAAATCAGAATCTACTTTGACCTGAAGAAACCTAAAGCTCAGTGGAAACTGACAGGTGCTACATGGACTTTGTCAACAAAGTTCTCACTGCCGGAGGTGATCTAGCTAAATTCAAGTTGATCCTAAAGCAACGTTAGCATTCCATCTGAAGTATGTACTGATTTTCTTCCAAAAGCCTTGGAGTAAAGACATACATGCTGTGGCTATCTCATAGCTCACACTATGATTCCTGATAGCAAAACTGGACTCCTTGAAAAAACAGGTGATCTTGTCCTTGTCCTAAACTCTTTTCAACTAGAGATCTAAGTATATTCTACTATTCCAACTGGTGAACCTTTGCCTCCAAATATCCTGAAACGCTGTCCTACAGGTATTTGTTCGGAACTGACTTAACTGATAGGAAGCCAATTTTGTGGTGTTTGACTAAAAAATTGTATTGAAGTGTATTTATTGAAGGTTAGTAAACCCCCTTAAATAATCATTCAAGCTTTTCTCACTTCTTATTAGAAGTGACATTGTTTGCATAGTAGAATTCAGGGAAAATGTGAGGTGATCTCAGGGATTTTCAAGGGATCTCTAATTACAAAACTGAAATTGTTGCAACTGTGAATATTCATCTCACTTAAATAAGAATTGAATTCTGTAGGGAATATTGGGATGTTTTTGAAGGAAAATGAATTTATGAATTACTGGGTACAGGAATTCATTACAAGTGACCAACTTCATTTTAAATTGGTAGTTAAACAGAGGAAAAAATTAACCTAATTTATATTTATCACAGGGATGTTAGTGCATAAGACTCTGGTCATAGAAATCATTGTCAAAAGCTTTCTGACAATAAGTTTCAGAACCTGGCAGTCTGCATTTTTGGAGTTTGTGCTTGGGTTTGTATGCTTCTTTAAAGGAGCATCCCAGTTTTCGGAGTAACCACCTGCTTTCTAGTACTCTTGATGCATTCAATGTTTCAGAAATACATACAGGTCAGAAAGAAGGACAACTTCCAAAACTTCCAAATGGTTATTTACATGTTTGGGTTTTTTCAATCTAACATAGATTATTTTTTTTTTAACAGACGCTTGCAACATCACAAGGCAATATTCTAGAAAATAAGGATCTGATTGAATCTTTGAATCAGACTAAAGCAAGTAGTGCACTGATCCAAGAATCGCTTGCTGAATCTCACAAACTTCAGAGTTTCCTTGATAAGGTAGAATAATATCTTAATCTTTTATTGCTGTTTTTTTCCCTACTAAAAGGGAATTTCTCTATATAGAGAGGTTATATACATCCAAAGGAGTATAAGATTGGTAACACACTAAATAATTTTTTTTGAGTAAAAGATATTTGGGATATGCAAGTACAGAAAGTATTTTCAGTAATAAAATTAATTTGTTTTACACATGCTTTATAGCTACACAGTTCTAATTCTATCAGTTTGAATTAGTGGAATTTTCCCCAAGGACTTATTGGCAAGTAATGGGTTTTGCCTTTATTTTTGCTATCTCTGGTTGCAAACAGTATGGCTTGTATGATGTTCTTACTTAATATATCCCTTGTGTTTGCAAAAATTTAGGTTGTTGGTGATGCTATTCATCTGGCATGCTGTTTTTGTAACACGTTACAGAGCTTTATCTCTGTGTTCTTATTTGTTTAATTTAAAATATTCTACTGAATTTTGGGATGTGTTCTGTGGTGCGAAGAGACCTCAGTGCCCTAGGGTTTAATTCCCAAAATGTTCTTCATAAATTTTAAGAAAAAAATTACTAAAAATGGTTTCTTCCAATTTTGAAAACTAAAAATAGTGTTGAAGTCTTGAGTGCATGCCCCTCAATTTGAAGACTGGGGAAGGATTCAGTTTTCTAAAGCAGTGGGAGCTCATCCAAATGTTTTTTAAAAGGGTTGAATAAATGTTTGTGCAATAATCAGTAGATGGCAGTAATGTATTGTTTTTTTAATATAATTTTTTTTTTTTTATCCACAGGAGAGGGATGCTTACCTCCCCTTAGCTAAGAGTGCTAGCAAGATGTACTTTATTATCTCTGACTTGTCCAAAATTAATAATATGTACCGTTTTAGTTTGGCATCTTTCCTGCGGCTTTTCCAAAGGGCTCTGCAAAGCGAACAGGTATTTTCTCTTTTCCTGAAGCTGTTAATGCTGCGGAAGAATCAATCTGCTTTCATCCTTAGAATTTTTTAGTTGCTCTGGAGATTTTTAGAAAATAATGTACAATCAGTGATGATAAAATGTATAACAAGTAGTGATGCTGAACTGTTGTACTTTAGATATTCAGAATACAGACACAGGGAATTTTTAATGATCTTACGTTACATATGAATTGTAAAATTGCCGTGCCATCTGAAAAAAACACAACCCTCTTATTTGTAATTTCAGGCTTGCTCTTTGTCTAAGGTGAATTATGAAAACCAGGGTTGATTATAACTTTACTGAAGGCTTTATTTAAATACATTAATGATTTGATCTGCAAATAACTCTAATTGTATCAACAAGGGATAGAATAAGAAAAGACCTATATTTCTACATGGTTCAGTTCCCTAAAGGAAGATCAACACGTTGTCTACTTTTACACAGTTTGTAAGCGTACATGCAGACTGTCTTGTTGAAAATGTAACTTTTACTTTTCTGTATTCTAATGGTGATATAATTTTGTTACTGAAGCATAGAATTATGGATTTATCCCTTGTCACCTGGCTCTTCAGATCTAAAAGCCCACACTGAGTAACGATGCATTTTCTTTTTATTCAGCATCTCCAAAATTTATCTTATTTCTCTTTTGTTTCCACCTTAAAAAGGCATTCACCAGCCTTTCATCATGTTGCTTTTGGATTCCTCTTTATTCTGGCATCTGTCGTTACAACTTCTCTTCAGCTCCAATCATTACCAGAAATGGTTTTGAGTATGCGAACTTGCCCTCTTCTAAAGTTCTGTACATATTACTTCTTTTCCATAACGTGAGCTTCTAACTTCTTGTTCTTACGTTCACACTCTTTCATAATTTCTTTTCTTCCTGCCTATTATGTTACCTATTTCATGCTCAGCTTCTGATTTTGCCTTTGCTTTCTTCCTTCCTATGAGATTTCAAGGATATTAATGTTAAATGAAACTGTTCTGTCATTCTTAAACATATTTACCTGATATATAATGTTTTATAATGTTCACTGTCAAAATATTCAAGGCCAAAATATTCATGTCTTAATGTTTCAGCATGAACTTCTCATTTTATCATCTACCCATTGATAGCTGCAACTAAGTTTTATGTGTTTTTAGAACTAGTATGTGACACATAGAGTCCAGATTATTTCTGTCATTCTGCTGAAATTCACAAGGTACATAAAAAGATTTTTACTTCCACATGAATTTTTGAAATCCAAATTTTCTTTATAGGATTCAAGTAATACTGAAGAAAGAATCAAGTCGTTTATTTGCTCATTGAAACATACAGTGTATGAATATGTTTGTCGTTGTTTGTTTAAGGTAAGATTGTATTTATTCTGGCTTTTATGTTCACTGGGTTTGAAAGTATTCTTTCAGCAACCAACACTTGATCTACTTCAAATAAGTGGTATTGTGGCAGTACATATATAATACATGCAAAAATTTATACTTGCAATATTTAACTTGCAAAATGAGGAGGACTGAAAATTAGGATATGACAGAATTAAGATCGATTATGCACATTTCTCAACAGATCATTTTTCTGATGGACAAAGTTATTCTCAGTCTAGTCCTGCTTCTGCTTTAACTCTGGCTCCTCATCTCTGCCTCTTTCTGGCCTCATGGCCAGTCCCAGGCTTTGCAGTCTTCTGAGCGCTCTTACTCTGTTCACTCTTATTTCTAGCATTCCTAGGTGTGAGTGTTTGACCTAGCTGTCATGGTAAGGTTTTATATGGTGGTTTGTATTATTTGGTTTTGTTTTTAAAAGGGAACACCCTCCCCCCACCCCCCACCCCCCATTGTAATATTCTTTTTTCTCTTTTCACATCCTGCCCCAAATCTCTACCTGCTAGCTTCTTTGTTTCTATCTGTTCCCCTGTTCCTCCATATAATGTTCTTAATGTATTTTTTGTTTGCTTTGTATTTGAATCAGGTGGCTTTTCTCTTCTTGCTTTCTTGGTGGAAACCTAGAACAGATATGCCTTTCACATTCAATTTTAGTTTTTACTTTCACATGAAACTGTCATAACAGGAGGTGTTTGTCTCACAGTACCCGGCTGAAGAATGCATAGTAGGTTGGCATAGATGATTTGAGCAGTAGTACAAATCATGCATGTCTGGAGTTTGATCAGTCGGAATGGAGAGATCTTGGAATACTTTACACTTCCTCCCCTCTCCCCCCAGTCTAGCAACACTATATTGAGGATGCAGAGGTAGCAGATATTTCTAAGGATTTTGGTTTATTGAATTCCAAGTGGATTTTCATGAAATATTCTTATAATAATTTAATGTCTGTGTTTGAAGTCATGAGTATGTGAAGCCTTCTAATAAGTCTTCGCATCTTTTGAATATTGGAAGGCAGCTATTTTTATATATCAGAAAAGATTAAAAATTTCAAAAGCAAGGCACAGAGGAGAAATTTCTAGTAGGAAAGATTTTCACTGTGAATTATCAGATTGGAGTTTGGAATATACTGAAAGGTGTTACTGTGCAGCTTCAAACTAATGGTCCGTCTGGTAAATTTTAAAGATTGCTGTGACATTGAGGCTTTATTAGTACCTTCATAAGTGGTATAGCTGATACAAGTTTTTGCCTTTTTAAACATGTTAGAATTAGGAAGGATGGTTTTGTCTGTCTGTGGTTTATATTTATGTTTGTGTGTACATAGACTTCATGTATGCTAGTAAGTGAAGTGGTGCCAATAAATTTCCTAAGCACTGGAAATGGCCCACCTGTACTCTTAATTTGTCAAGATCGTTGCTGTCTTAGATTTGGCTTGGGCCAATTAGCATTCTTCCAAACAATTCCCTTTTGAGTTTTGGATACCAAATCATCCAGGGAGCAGTTTGCATTTGGATTTGCTTGCAGACCTTGTCTGAGAGGATGGAAGAATTGAATGTTTTGGAATTGTTCTCAGTGTCATATGATGTTCATGGATGTATTTTATTTATCGATACAAAGAGGACTTCAGTGCTTTGCATGGTTTGACCCTGATTCCTAGTTGGGGCCTGTTGCCCTCGAGTCCTACCCCTGTAACAAAATCAATAGTAAATGCATGCAAAAATAAAATATGATGTCCTTTTATTTTTTTTAATTGTATCCTTGGGGATACTTTGTACCATACGTTTTTGTAATTGAAAGAATTAATAAAACAGAACTGTTTAAAGCAGCAAGCAACAACTTTATATATTGGTATCCATAGAGATACAAATTATGCCAAGAGTTTGTTGTGGCTGTCATCATGCATTTCTGCAGTTACCCAAATCCAGTGTAAAGCAGCTGTGGCTCATATGAATCAAGTTATATTTAACTTCTTGGTAGTTTCCAAGGTTGGTCATTCCAAGGGCGATTACAACTAATAAGGATATGATCTCTAAGTCACATATGTCCCTTTAGTCAGTCAGTCATAATTCTGGAACCTAATCAACGAGGTAAACTATTAAATAATACATCTGTATTAATCAAAATACACATGCAGATGCAGTTGTTATTTTTACTGCACATGAGCAAACTTCCCAAAGATGATGAACGTCTTGAACACCCATACTCCATATTTTTGTTCTTGTATCTGTTTCTTGGCTGATGTGTCAGGCTTGTAAAAAGGCATCTGTTTGAGAAAGCAGTAATAATAAAAAAAAAGTAATTTGGCCCTCATGGAATTTGGCCTTAAAAATATAATATATATTCAGATAAGAAAGCCAATTATTAGTCAAACTGTTCATCTTATAACTTACAATGTGTGCATAGTATTTCCTAGAGTATGCTTCCTCATATTTGGTCCTGTCTCCTCTGAAAAGTCCCATGCAATTAATTTTTCAGTAATATTCTTGGTAATTTAATATTCCTCAGATCTGGTAATTCTCTGACGCTAAGGACAATCAGGCTGTCATTTTGAGGTATACATAAGGATGTATGTGGGAAATGCACCATGGGAAATTCAAACAACATTGTCAAGAATAGAATTGATATTTACAGAAGTGCAGGTGTGTTGTGTTTATCAGGTAGCTGAGATGCCTGTGCTTTGCAGATTTAATCCAATCCCGTACATCACTGATTTTTCTTATAGTCTTCCTTTTCACCTCTGCTTTATGCTATTCAGTTGTTTCACTTTCTTGAAAGCAAAAGAAGAGGTACTACCTTCCTTATGCTTACTTAAAATTTTATATGAGAGAAAATACATGCTTATCTTCTATTGTACAGTAAAATGAATCTTCCAGATTCCAGCCAGACTTTGAAAATTGGAGGCCTCAGTCTAGGTTTCTGAGTGATCCTGGTTTTCTAGAGTACCAGCTTCCAGTTTTTGACATTGACTTCATTAGTAATCTGTGCTTTCCAGCACAGCTTTGGTAAAATGCATCTATAATATATGAATCCCAGTTTTAACAAGCTAATATTCTTTTAAAAAAATATTGTCTTGAATGTTTGCATGCCTTAGTACATGGCTCCATTAAATCCTTATTCCTGGTTTATTGCTCCAGTGCTTAGAGACTGTTTGAAATTCAGGTGATGCAACAGACCTAGGAAGAAGCAAGGAGGTTACAGTTGTCTTTCCCCACCCCCCACCCCCCCTCAAAATTCTGTTTCAAAAATTGGCTGTAAGAAGATTTCAAGCATTTCCTATGCACAGTTTAAAAAATAATGGATTCTATTTAGTATGTTTGCTTTATTGCAAGTACCTGTTTTTTCTTTTTCACTTGAATTTAGATGCACTTAGATACAGGGCTGGGGTTAGTGTTTGTGTTGCAGAGGTATGTAGCAATTTTGAACATTATTGGGGTGATTTAGGATATGTGTCATGAAGTCATTGCTATGGAATTAGAGGTATTTTATTAATGAAATGTTGTTACTTATAAAAAAAAAGCAGAAAGGTAACTTTTGATGAATGTATAACTACATTTTCACTGATTTTATTTCAGGCAGATCAGCTAATGTTTGCTCTGCATTTTGTATGAGGAATGCACCCTGAACTTTTTCAAGAGAATGTAAGTGCTAAAGGAGAAAATCCCCAAGTGATTTGCTTAAACTTAATATGAAGAGTAAATAAGTAGATAAAAAGGTTTTGCTCGTAAGCGTGGGACTCAGAATTTTAGATTTATATGCTACTATTTTTCTGTGATAGTTACTTTTGGATGTCAACATTATATTTATTAGATTCAAGTGAAGATTACCATGAGAAAGGTAGGTAAATAGTTGCCTTTTAAATTTTCTAGGATCTGAACAAGTTTATAGAGAGTTCTTCCAGTTTCTTGAAGGCACTGTATCAGTGTTTCCTGCCACCATGTTTCTAGACATTTATCCATCCTTTCAGTTAAATACAGATATTCCTTTATAAGTAAAGTGATGGATACAGACCTGTTTGACACTTACCAAGGGTTTCTTGCACATCATGTCCTTATATTGAAATGCAGAAAAAGAGTGCAAGACCTAGGGAGAAATTAAATAAAAGTCTGGTTCTGCAACCTGCAGTTGAAGACACTTAAAGTATCTTTCTGAAAGGTGAAATAATGAATATACCTTTTGTGCATATCAGCCATTGGTTCTTCAGTGTCTAAGAAATCCCTGGACCACTGATCATTAATGTCCTTATTTGCAGCACTGTCTTCAAGAGTGCACTGTATAAAGAGTGTCCTTGTATGTTTTTCTCCGGCCGCATAAGTATTGGATTCTTTGCACCATAATGGCCTGTCTTTGAGAGGAATGATGAACTCATCCTGAAATGGTTTATATTTTTTATAGTGTAGTGGCATGCAGCTGATACAGGTTCAAACGTAATAAAAATGGCTGTCCATTCCGTTTTCAGGCAAGCGCTGCATTATTGGTATATTCACAAAAAATTGAGAGGTGTCGTGTTATTTTTGACAGTGGTCTGAACGAGGCCTAATCTGCAAATGTCTAATTTATGGGGAATTTACCTCTTGTTTAGATGCTAACCTATTCCTAACAAAAATGCAGCAGAGCTTTAGTACTGCTAATCCTTATTTCCATAGGGCAGCACATGTCTCGGTTATAGCATGTTCCTCTCCGGGTGTTAGATTTTTGCCCAATGTGGAGTTTCATAGTTCATTTACACTTTTCTGGTAAAATGCTAATTTCAGTAGTGATTGAATTGGTAACTAAAATTTAGACACCTGTTAAAATTAATCTGAGCAGGTTATCCTAGGCTGTCCTTGTAGGAAACAGGAAAAAACCAGATCTGTCAAAGTAGTAATTAGTTTGATCATAAATGAATTTTATAAAATAGGTTATATAGTTTACCACTAAAATCGATTACTGCTTTCCATTGCCCTTACAGGTAGACTAGACTAGACTAGCTGGCTGAGATGTAGATGCTGAAGTTGTACTTGTCTATATTGTAGTGAAATTAATGTCTGCCTGCAGTAGAACAATATGCGCTATTGACTAAATATTGCTTCAACATGGCTGATTAGCAGGAATCAAGACACATTTAATTATCTAAAATACCTACATGGAATGAGGAGACTAAGATATGGCTTTCTGTACTAGAAGCTGGAGACCAGAAGGAGTATCAAGTGATAGTAGATGTCAGTTCACTAGAGGAGAGTCCATTATAGGGTAAAAGGTAAAAATCAGATAATACATTTGAAGGAAATAGTGTAACTTGATTATATGAAAGATGTGGGTTTAAGGTACAAGGTTTGAGAAAGGTTGGTTGAAACTTCTTGATATCATGAATGCAATGCAGTTTTATTGCAAACATATGGAATTGACCAAGTGAAACCCCACAGTCTTTCAGCAATGAAGCTGCCTAATAAAAATAACTGAAATTAATCATGTTGGTAGAGGCATACCCTGGCTACTCTTCATTATTAGAACCTCCCTAATTCATCTTTATTATTTCTTTTCAGCTTCTGAAAACATATTTCTAGTCTTTGTGTTTATAAAGTGGTGAAGGCAGCAACTTGCAAATAGTTTTCTGACTAAATTAAAGCCTGTCTGCCTAGGCTTCTAAAGTTTTTTTTAAGTACCGCTTTATGTGTTGGTTCCTATTGTTTAGCATGCATTTCTGTCAGCTATTGGAGCTCTTAACCAGCTTAATCTAGGTTAAATATAATGCACTTTCCTGCGATATCTGTGTACTCTAGAATTAAAACAGGCAAACAATATCAATAATTTTCTTACTTCTCTGAAAGGTAGAAGTTATTTTAATTAAATTGTTAAGAAAAGAGTGCTTGTACAAAATATTTATTGGGGAAAATGAAGCTGAAGTGTTTTTTCTTTTAAAGTTATTTCTTTTAAAGCTTTTAATCTGATGAGGCTAGAAGTTACTTATGCTGCTAGAGAATTTAGTATTCTCAGTCCCCGTCCCAAGATTTCAACCTTCTGCACTTGGAAATTTTTTGCGTAGTGATGAGAAATTTATAGTAGAACTTCAACATTACACTATCGAATACCTTGGCTCTTAGTAGAGACATTCTCTTTCTGAATCAATACATATCGATTTTACTGAGGTAATTTTACATGTCTCTACATATGGTACTTCTGCTTTTCTTCACAACAATATTACATGATTTCTAGTTTAAAAACTGAGAAGCCTTCATGTGTATTATTCTGTGCATGAGCATTTTCTTTGCAATTGGGAGAGGAGCATCAGTTTGTAATTGAAAGAGACAGTGGTTTCAGGACTTAGCTAGATGGGAGCAAAAAGCTATGCTGTGGTCTATGTCGGAGTAGTACTAATTGATTGACTTTTTCATTTGGAATGTTACTGTTCTCTTTAATAATAATAATAATGTTTATATTAGAACTACAGATACTGATTATGTTAAATTTAAACACTTACGAAGACTTTTTAGTGTATTTTTTACCACATTCAAATACAGGATTATGCCATTTCTAGTATGTTTTTAAATACTTACCTAATTTGTCTTAAAACGATTAAAAGATATCTTCCTGGATATAAATATCAAGTCTAAAAGATCTAATCATACATAAATGCAACTTAAATTTCCCTTTCTTAATGCAACCAAAGTATTCCTAATAGCAATCTATTATATCAGGTATTCCTCCTGTTCTAGTAATTGCACCTGTTGGATACTATAACATGAAACACTATCAACACATGGATTCTGTAGTTACCTGTTCTATGTGGGCTGCTGGTGCCCTATCAGGCAGTACGTGTGTCCTTGCCAGCCACGCACATTACTTCTTGCTGGCTTATAGTTGGGCAATCTGGGTGGGAGCTGTGGGTGCTAAGAAAGGCTAGGGCTTCTGCTTTTGTTTCTTCTTCTTATAAAGCACTGCAGTCATTTAGATTGGATTCAACAAAAGGAATTGTATACTGGTAGTGTTACCTAGAGTTTTAAAAATGTCTTATAACTCTTTCAGAATCTAGGCTTTAATTTGTTCCTGCTTTGCCCACATGCTACTACATATTAGTCTTCATTCTTAAAGATGTCTTGTGACTTATGCAAGTTGTTCATTTATTCCCCTTAGGAATGGGAGACTTTTACAGGGGTGATGATTGGAGATACCATAAGAAAATCAGTAAGTTACGTTTATGTGTGTATTTTGAAATAAGAAACATTTAGATAAATCCTGAAAAGTGAAAGTTTTATTCTTACTATATTGTTTAATTAATTGTATACATACCTTAAAGGAACAAAAACCCTTCTCTTGTAGTAATATAAAAACATTAAATTTTTTTGAGCTTTTTGAATGTACCCACTCATTTTCTAATTTGCATAGCTTTTTGCCTTTCTTGCTTTTTTTTTCTTCCTGTTTCTGTTACCAGGATTACAATTTGTGTTTTCAGTGGTATGTTTGAGGAGGTTTTAAGCCCTCTTCTGCAACTAAAATCAGTGTTTCTGAGTATCTTTCTCTCCTGGTATCATATATGAGTTGTGCTTTTTGTATGGATTGATGGGATTGTCCACACACTTTGCTAACTTTGACATGCTTTTTTCCCCAGCCTCAGAGCTCTACATCTGGAGATGTATTGTTATATTTTCCTAGGTGACAGAGCTAGCTTAAAAAGCTTCAGTTGTATTTTTGACCAATCATGCTCTAGTTTACCAAGTGTCCCTCCATTCTGTTGAATCTGTATGCTTTGAAAATAAACTTCTGGTAAAAAAAGTTAGAGAAAGCTAAGATTTCTGTAGTCTTACCCATTATAGCTCCTCTTTGAACCAAATATTTTGACAAAGGGTTTGAAAGGTGCTTTTAGGAAACACGAGCCTGATCAGGAATCATGAGCTCAGTCTTTGCCTATTCTTTTGCTAATCTCCTCCTTCATTCAGTGTCAGGCTAGCTTATTTCCATCAGGCTTAGCTGCAGTTTTCATCATTCAGAATTACTTTAAACCTTTAGCCTTGTTTAGATATCTATCAAGGTATCTCATACACCCCGTGGTACAAGACAAGGAACAGTGTGAGTACCTTGTTTTTAGAATATCCATGATACCATGTTCACATGCATGCTGCCGGAAGTGGCAAGTCACTTAAAAAAACACAATAATTTTCTTACTTAGGCAGTCGTTTGCTTAAAAGATCCTTAAATTCTCCCTTTCTGTAGCCCTTAGCTGACTCTATGGTGTTTTGCAATTCAGTGTGAATATAGAAGTCCCCTCTTCACCTTTGTGGAGTCTTTGTAATTCAATTAAATGTTAGTGAACTTGGTGATCGTTAAGTATTTTCTTGCTGTAGGCCATTTCAAGCTATGTGAGATCTGAGTGTAGAATGGAATTTAACGCCAGTCCTACCTCTACCTCACCTAACACACAACCATAAATTTTGGAAATATTGTGGACATATGTGATTCAACCCCATTTCTAACTGGAATGTATATTGCAGACCCATCTCAAGTTTATTCCTATTTTTTGGAATTGCTTCCAGGTTTCCTACTTTTGTTCTTTCTCAAACTTCATAACTCATGGCTGAGACATCCTTTCACAAGAAAGCTTTCCTTTTTTCTACTGAACATTTAAGATTACTCTTGAAGTTGTTCAGTGGTTGAGAGATCCAAGTACATTTCCATACAAAGATTATCAGACTGGTTAATGGGTACTGTAAGATTTTTTTTATAAAAATGATACAGTGAATACAGAGATTCTACTGGAGCTTAAGCTATGTTGTTCATCCTTAGAATTTCCTCCATCTCCAGCACTGAAGGAGCAGAAAAATAGAACTGTGGTCAAACTTTACCAGTACAGAGACGTCCAGAAGCAATGTTTTGCCTATGAATTACCACAGATTTGACTTTGGTGTGAAGAACTGTCGTCTTCATGACTACAAATATGTGCAGTGGAGTTACTTTTTGAAGTCAGTTGCTCAAAGTGCATATGCAGATAGCCAGTCATTTGGGTCATTTGTTTTTAATAAAAAAGGAAACTACCTAAGAGTTGAGTATCTTGTACAGATACTCTAAAAGATAAAGTATTCTCAGGCTCAGGTTGTTAAGCAAATGTTAATGTGAACAGTATATCTCAGATTTAAATCATTGGTAGCTTTTGTTATGCCATTTATGAACTTATCAAAAGACCACAGAAAGATTGCTGTTGTGAATGCTATTTTTATTAAGAACATGGGTTTCACAGTCTTATAAGCGACTATAGTGTTTGCAAAACAAAGTTTGCATAACTTATGTGTGTAACGTAACTTGCTTCAATAAGGATTCACAAAGAAGTGTTCGTGACCAGATTCCCTCTTGGATAGAACAGGACCAAGCCTGGGCAGTAGCATCTTTGAAGGTATGCGTCATGTGGCGGGTTGAATTTAACTTAAAAGGCCTTTCGTTTTAGCAAATACTAATTTGGACTTGAATATTCAAATATGTATTTGTCAGATGGAAATATTTTGTTATTTTAAATTGTTTATTCTATCTTTCAGAAACCATGCCTTAATATATACTCACTTAAAAAAAACCCACTTTTTTTTTCTTAATCTTTTTTTTTCCTGAGCCTTTTCATTTCTTCTTCTCTACTCCATCTAACGTGAATTTCTGTGCACGTGAATGAACATGTCATCTTACTGAGATTAGAAAATACTGTAAGCTTGCCCAAGGTACTGCCATTTCTATAGAAAGAAAAATATATAGAGGAAAAATTGCAAAGAATATTTAAATAGTTGCAAGTATCTCCTATGTAATGACTTTTGCAAACTGCTTCGTATTGTATTAAAAACCATAAACTGTTAACTGGGGAACTAGTTTTCTACTTACCAGATTTCCATGCAGATCTTTAAAGGTGTTTCAGAGTTTGTTACTGCTCAGATCAAGTAATTTCAAACTAAAACAAAAATTACTTTGTTTGGTTTACCTTGCAAGAATCAATGTTGAAGCCCTCTGATCCTGAAGGGAACAAAACGAAAATACTAGTCCTTGAAATTCTGTCCTAGGCTCTTCTCCTGCATGTAGCTCAGCAGCAAGAAGGAAGACCTTGACCAGCTTTTGGCAAGGACTTTTGCTGCTGAATCCAGAGTTCATTATTTTTCATTTCTCTTCACCAAGAATCACGAACAATTGCAATAATGGTGTGGCAAGCATGATTGTTAGGAGATTAAACAAACAAACAGAGAGTAACTGGGTGAATCAGTAGCATGTACTGATAGAAAAAGAGCCTGGTTATGATTAAAGGAAAAAAATTAAAAGTGAAGAACCTAGAAGTTTAAAAAAAAAATATAGAGCAAATACAGACTTAGCATTTGCAGGGAATAGGTAAACAAATGGTTACTTTTAATACCTACCACTTTCTTCTTTAACTCTGAGGGTAAAATTGAATTATGTGGTATGCACAAATATTTACAGGTTTAGGGTCACAGTGATATTTGGAAACTAAATAAATTACACAATGTCCAAATGGCTATTCTCTATTGTTAAATATGCACTATTTGTTTCGTAGATTTCTCTCCCAGGTCTGTATCAGACACTTTGCTTTGAAGATGAAGGTCTGTGGCACACTTTTTCTCAGAGCTCTGTGTGTGAACAAGACTTTCCATCTACTATTGTGAAAAGAATTTCCTTGTTTCAGCAGGTAATCTTTTCATATTAAATTCTTTTAAATAATTATGAGTTCAGCATTGAAAACGAGTTTTATATCTGAAGAATATAGGTTTCAGGCCTGGTTGATTTATAAGCAGTGACAGTATCTACATTGTCTTACAGCTTAACTATTTAGTTTAAGGATTTATATTTTTTTTTAATATTTATTTATTTTATATTTTTTCTGTAATGCTTATTTAGTTCTCCCTTATCTGTCTTTTTTGTATTGGTGTATTGGCTGCAACTGAGTATACCCTGTGAGGAAACAAGCTTTTTATTAATATTCACAGATTTAATTTTATGAATAAGTATTAAAATTCTTTCTTGGTTGCTTTGTTACTGCAGAATTTGTCAGCTTGTTGAGCATCATCAGTTTAGTTCATTGTTAAATGTGCAGACTCACACATCTGACTGAAAGCCACAAAATGCGGTAGCAGCCACTGTTTATTAGGATAGTAGTCAGGAAATACTGCTCTTCCTGAAAGCCTGATGATTAAAGAACTCGCCAGAACTATTGGAGAGGGAAGCTCCTTCCTCCACCGAGGGAACCTTCTCCTCTGGAAGAGAAAAAAGTTATTCCTTTTGTGATTATGGAACTTCACTTATGTTCAAATGATGCAGTGATTTTCCATTGACGTCACTTCAGAAAAAATGAAGGCCCGTCCAAAGAAGGGATGGGGTACAAGACAATGTAATTCCATGCCATTTAGCACTTAAGGGCTCTCTATTTGGAGTTTTTGTGGAGGAGGAGAATTTCTAAAATAGCATGCATGGAATTAGGAACAAACTATTTTGGAAAGAAATTTGTCTGAGTCATATTTGATTTGATGAAATGCAGAAGAACAATTCTTAAGTGTGCAATGGGTTGTCAAAAATTCTGCTTTTCTAGGAAAGTAAATCTGGAATGATCAGCATATTATCTAGTTCCTTGTGTAGAAAGTATTAAGAATGTTTCTGTTGATGGAATATACTGAAACTACATGGTTACATTTATGTCACTCATAATTTCATTTCTTTCAAACTGTATGTTAAACTTAAAAATAGTGCAGTAGCACTTAGTGTAATCCCAAGCTTAAAAAGTAGTGCTTTCTTAAAAATTTAATGAAGTTCAATTTTTCCTCCAAAACTAAAACCAGATATTCCAGACTTGGAAACCAGAATGTGGTGATAGGTTCAGTATTGTGGTTTGCAGGTCAGCAAGTAAGGGAGTAGAAGAAGGGGTGGCAATTTTAACAAATCCTTTCTACTGAAATTGAATTAGTTGCCTGCAGTTGCCTGCAGTGAACACTTGCAAGAAGTTAACTGACAAAGAGGTAGCTGGTCGGGGAGCTGCTAATTTAATTTGTATCTGAACTGATTAGCTCTTCATGTTCTGTAGTCTTTTGAAGAACAGTAAAAGCATCTGTAGAAATAGGATTTTTGAAAGTCAGAATGCCTCAGAAAAAGAAGTTAGATGTAAAACTCTAAAGATGTGCTTAAACAAAGGAAATTCTTTCATCACTGATTATTTTGCTGTAGTACTGCACTGAAATCAGAAACATCAGTATTCCAGTTAGGACATTACTGCCTAAATACAGGTATAGAATTTAGATTGCCAGTATAAAACTGTTTGCTTTCTGTCATTCTTGCTACCCATGTAGCTACCTTTTTTCGAAAACATTGTAGAAAATGTTCCAGCTTACAAATAGATATTAGATGTAGATCTATCTTCTGATTCTATTAGTAGGATGAGCTACTTACAAAAGAACAATTACATTAGATTATTTTGGAAGGGAATGATGAGATAGCTTTATATTTTTAGAGAAAATAACTTTGTTTTGAGAAGAAGTTTAAAGAATTCAGCCTTCTTAGAAGAGCGTTGCTTTTTAAATTGTCGCAATATACTTTTGTAAACTCATCTCCCCTGAATATGTTTTATTTTAAGGTACTTGTGGTCCAGGCTGTCCAACCAGACAGGCTACAGAGTGCCTTGGCTCTTTTTGCATGTAAAACCCTAGGTAAGTTAATTTTTTACCAGGTGTTTCTACACAATAATAAGTTTTGTTTTTTGGTTTTATGTTTTCTCTTTTATTTTATAATTCTTATCCCTAAGTTTTAGGGTTTGATCTTATGCTGTGCATGGAAGTGCTTTTAAAATGGTTTGGTTTATGCTGCATAGTGATTTGAAATATAATAAAAGATCTATTACTTTATTTTAATGAATTGTTGAACACTGAAGTGATTAAGAAAGGAGGATAGCTGTTTTTCTAGAAGTTTTACACTGCATCATTTTCCTCAAGACAAAAATTTTCCAAAAAAGATACTTTCATCTAATGTAATTTACCATTTAAAAAAACATTAGGTGTGAGATTTTGTAAATTGAATCTCAAAAGATTGTTTCATATTTGCAGTAATTTTTTGTCAGTCTCTTGGACTGTAATACAATTCTTACTGTCTGTTTAGAAATACACATAATTTAGAGTGTTTCAATACTGTGATTGTCTGCCTGTTCTAGCCTGTCTGTTTTCTCTCTGAGGTCTATTGTATTCAAAGTTTGGGACTTAAAATTCCAAATAATCTTAATATTGCAATATACCACACCAAAGCCTTCTTTAAGCTTTTAACAGTTAATGACAATATGCGTATGGAAGATGAATAGTGAATGATGCGTGCCTTACTGGGGTGGACACTATAGTTTTAAGAGTCACCCCTGCATTACGTAGGGACAAGGCAGAATTTTTTGGTTTTAATGTGGTACAGTGTTGGGACAGAAGTGAGATTAAAAAAGATTAACTACTTACTGTCTTCCAGACCGCACTGTATTATGTAATTGGCTAGGTCTATCTTGATACCAGTTCCTTGGAAGCATTCTACAAGGGAATGTTTTTTTGGTAAATGAAACTACAGCCTCACTGAGGAAGGCAGACACCATTTGTAGGCAAAGTTTCATCCACAGATTTTTTTCGTGCATACCAGTGAGATCTTATTTTGAGATCATGTCATAAATCATGACTAACACGTTCCAACTAATAAAAGGGTTCATGCCTGTATGAATATTTTTTTTCATATTTTTTTCTGCCATGTCTTTTTCAGGGTCCTTGCTCTGAAACTTCTTAAACAGACTGTTTCACTTAGTTCAAAAGGGAACTATTAAGTTTCCAATCTCCTTTGGCTGTTTTCCTGTGAGAAAAAAAGAGTTCCGAAAGAGTTGTAATAGCCTACGAGAAAACCTTCGACTTCTGTTCTATCCAGATATGGCTTTTTCCTTTTTTCATCTTTTACATATATTTTTAAATTTATGGGTGAAGGGAAATTAAAATAATTTCTTTTGAAGATAAAGTTCATAAGAATTTTCTATAAACGTGTTTTGTGGGCACCCGAAGCATGCTTGTTTTTTTATTTTGCATGCTATACTGAAATGCACTATATTAGCAAAAATCATATTGACAATATACTTCCAAATCGTTCCATATTGATCATTGAGTTGTTTTGGGTTTTTTTCATATCTGCTTTAACCTAGTTTTTGAGTCTGGCTACATCAGAAGTAGTATTTAAGGAAGCTTAATTTTAATTACCTACATTTTCATATTCTTAAAAAAAGCAATAAAGATACACAGAAAGAATATCAGTGCAGGCTAAGCAAGTATTTTATTCTCACACACCATTTTCTATAAAGTAGATCAGAGTTCTCATGGTCACATTGCATCTAAGCCAAAATAAAATTGCTTGCCAAAATAATAATAATAAAAATATTTCCTGCTTTCTCTGTTGGCATTGTTAATGGTAATAATACATCTATGGTTATTTTTGCACATTGTTTTTCTATGTACAGATCACCAACTAAAGGAATTTTAACAAGCATTTTGAGTTCAAGTTCCAGCTGCTGTAAATTGGTTTAATTGCATTGTCTTTAGTAGACAAGTTCTGTGAAAAGTTGTTCATTGAGTTGCTGGAAGCTTCATCTGTTTATGAAAAATGTGAAGTTTGCACCCTCTGCCAAACTTTGTATTTATATGTCAGGTCTGTCTGTCTTCCCCTTTGTTTTCCCTTTCCCACTTAGACATTTTCTGAAAAGTTACTTGCTCTCACATATGCTTTTTCTTCTCATGTCCAGATGTCAGTTTAGATAGTTAAGATTTAAGAAATTCTGTCAGAATATAACATGGAGGCAGAAAAGTATGTCAGGAATTCCCACTCTGATTGCATAGTTATTATCTGGAATATGAGTGCTTATTTATTTACCCTGAAAACACTGGACTCCTTTTTTTCAGTTCTCTAAACATAGTCCTGGCTGCATATAGCTTCTCTCATATTCTTATATTCCAGCTCTTCTCTTTTTGTATGTTTTCTTGAAGACTTTACTGTAAAGACTGCAGTTTATATTCACCAAGCTGGAAGGCCAGGTGCCATTTTGATGCTTGTGTCTTTTTCTTAACAATATAGGGTGCCTTCTACCTGCATACTGTAAGAATTTTTTTCTTATAGGACCAGTTTTATGATCTCCATTAAACATAACTTTGACAGCCAGATGATTTCTAAAGTGCTTAATGATGCACTCCATCCTGTGTAATCACTTTATTTCCATGATAAATCTAATTCTAGGAATAAAAGAATTATCTCCATCACCTCTGCATTTGAAACGTCTGTATAAAGAGACTCTGGCAATTGAGCCCATCTTAATAATTATTTCTCCTGGTGCCGATCCTTCTCAAGAGTTGCAAGAACTTGCCAGTGTTGAAAGAAATACTGAGTGCTACCATCAGGTCAGTCTTAGATAAGCATAATGATTAAAAACCACAATGTGTAAAATTTTACAGAAGTAATATCTGTTGTACCTTGGTTTTTAATGAAGTTAGTATGTGAAAGCATGGGTGTCTATGTGTTTGTTGTTCCCACCTATCTTGCCATGAACTTCCGATATCATTGGCAAAATGGGTTGGAGAGACACAACGATCCTCACAGAAGTAGAATCAGCATGAGAGGTATTCCTCCAACTTGGAGAAAGGAAAAATGAGTAGATGGAGGAGAACAAAAGAGACTAAGAATTGTCATACATGCTGAAACATTATCAGTTTTAGTGTGGAGTAATTGAAATATGAACAAAACCCACCAACAACTAGACTGCATAATTTTCTCTGCTTGTAGGACTTGCATATTTCTTTATTCAACAGAAAACATAAAATCAGATGTTCAGTGTTTGTGAACACTTCGGTATTTTGTGAAATTCTGTAAGATAGTTTGAGAAGTTTTACAAGTAAGTGTTAACCAATTAATTGCTGATGGGAGTCCTTGAACAGAACTGTTATATTTCAAGTCTTTTTAAAAAAGTGTTTAAGATCAACCATGCAGGAAGGCTCTCAGATTTCAGGAATAGGCATGCAACAATAAAAATATTTGCCCAGCCAATATAACAATTGTTTTTTGTCATGGTATACAGCTTGTTCCCAGTTTTGCATTTGACACAAAACTGAACTGGGTGAAAATAAGTCACTTTAATCAAGAATTGTAGTGCTAAGAGATCACTTTATATTTTCTATGTCTGTTTCAAAATTAGATCTATGCAGAGGTGTTGAAAACAACTTTTCTTTTTCTAAGAAGGAATTTACTGTAGCTGTTAAATTCATAGAATAACCTAGGTTGGAAGGGACTTCTGGATATCATCTGTCTCAATTCTGTGCTCAGAGCAGGGAGATCCTTCCTCCAAGGGTGGGGATCATCCCACAATATCTCTGGGCAGCTTGTTCCAGTATTTGACAGCTCTCACAGGAGAATGTTTTTCCTAATATCACATCAGTATTTCCCATGTTCCAGCTTGTTTGCATTGACTCATGTCCTATTACCACGTGCCTCTGAAAGAGTCTGGCTCTATCTTCTGTGCAGTCTTCAGTAAGTTAGTTGTAGACAGCAAGAAGGTCTCCTGATTGCTTGGCTAAACAAAACCTGCTAAGCGTGCCCTGATCATGTTGGTGGTCTGCTCTGGAGTTAGTTACTTCAATATGACCGCGTCTGTCTTGTACTGGGGAGCCCAAAGCTGGACACAGTACTCCAGATGTGGTCTCGCAAGTTCCAAAGAGAGGGAAAGGATCACTTCCCTGGACTTGCTGAATGTTTTTACTAATACAGTCCGTTATGGGATTGGCCTTTGTTGCAAGGCCTCGTTGTTGACTCATATCCAACTAGTCCACTAAGGTTTCCTTTTCCCCAAAGCTGCTTCTAGGCAGACCCTAGCTTCTACTATTGCATGGGATAATTCCATTCCAGCTGCAGGACTTTGCATTTACCTTGTTGAACTTCATGAACTGCCAGCCTGTTTCTCCAGATTGTTCAGGTCTGAGTAGTAACCCTGACTTCCAGCGTATGGATTGCTCACCCTTCTTACACCTCTTTGGTGTTATCCATTAGCTTGCTGAGAGTGCACTCAGTCACATTACCCATGTCACTGATGAAGATATTAAACAGTATTTGTCCTGGTACTGATCTCTGAGGGATACTGCTAGTTACTGGCTGCCAGCTGGACTTTGCACCAATGACCATCCTGTGAGCCCAGCAGTCCCGCCATTTTTCTGCATAACTTATTTTACATTTCTCCGGCCCATATGTCTCTGATTCGGTGATAAAGAGGATATGGGAGACTGTCAAAAGCTCTACTAAAGTCAAGGAATACAGTATTCACTGGCATGTCCTTGTCCACAGTGGCAGTCACCTTATCATAGAAAGCAATGAAGTCAATCAGGCATGAGTTGCCATTGGCAAATCTGTATTGGCTACTCTTTACCACCTCTGTGTTCTTCATGTGTTTAAAAATGGCTTCTAAGAGTGCTTGCTCCATAACTTTTGCAGGGACTGAGTGGAGGCTGACTAGCCTGTAATCAACAAGATCTTTCTCCTTGTCCTTCTTGAAGATAGATGTGACATTTTCCTTTTCTATGAGTAAACACCCCACATCAACATAACCTTTTGAAGATGAGAGCAGGGAGTGACGTTAGCTGATCCCCCAGCATTCTTGGATGCATCCCATCTTGTCCTGTGGACTTTTTTATTTCTAAGTGTGTTGAGTGATTCCTAAATCTCTGTCTCTACTGTGGGTATTGCTTCACTCGTGCTTGTAGGTGTATGAGACCTGGGAGGCCTGAGAATAAGCCTTAGCAGTGAAACCTCAGACTGGAAGGGCATTGAGTACCTCAGCCTTTTCCATGTGTTTTGTCATTATATGCCATGCCCCACCAAGCAGTGGGCTTGCAACTGTCCTTGGCTTTCCTTGGCTGACAGGAACCTTATATAATTCAAGAAATGTGAAGTCCTCTCCCTGTGAAAGGAGAAACCCTTGCAATGATGCAGGCCATAGATTGACTGTCTGGGGAGAACCTCTGCTGAAAAGGACTGGAGGGTTTCTGTAGATGACAAACAGCATGAGTCAACCTTGTGCCCTGTCAGCAGAGAAGTCTTTGTGATGACCTAATAACAGCCAATATAATAATTATTATAGGTGATGACCTAATAACAGGTCAATACAAGACCTACAAGAAGGTCATTGAGAAAATGAACCCAGACTCTTTGCAGTCAGGCATGGTGGAAAGAAGCAATGGGTATAAATGGTAACAGGATAAGTTATGACTGGATGTAAGGAGGAACTTTTTCACCATGAGAACAGTCAGATTTCCCAGTGCAGTCTCCATCCTTGGTGGTTCTCAAGAGTCCACTGGACAAAGCCCTCAGCTCATAGTCTGATCTTTCACAGCTGACCCTACTTTGAGCAGGAGATGGGACTAGAGACCTTCCAGGATCCATTCCAACTCAAATTGTTCTATGAAACAAGTGATTTCCTAATATTCCTAATACACAGTACCAGTACGCTTTGTATCTATCTGTAAAACATTATTTCCTTTGTCATGGAAAATGTCAAGTTTAATGTTGCTTTTAAATAGTCCTTGAAATTGTTCCTTTCCTGGAATGTGCACTGATGTAGTATATTTTTCCTATCAAATTGTGAAGATTTAAATCCTACTGCCAGTTTATCTAGCTGGGAATGTTTCAGAATGCATATTTCCTACTCTGCCACATGGCTTTTTGTGTTTATCTAAAATATCCTTTAAAAGTTGGACTTTTAAAATGTAACATGACATGGTATTTGATTAAGGAGTGCTACTCAAAGCTGAATCATCTGAAAATTGTCCTACTAATGAGAATACTTAGTTGTTATTTTTTCCCTGTACTTTCTCATGTAATTTGAAGAGAACATAGGTCAAATTTTGCTTCATTGTTGAATTATTTCTCATATGGGATAAAGTACTGACCACTAAATTTGTGCAGTGTACTACCATATTGTCTGGTGACTTTCAGTTATCTTCTTTTTGCTGTTTTAAGTAATTTCAAGATGATATGCTCAATTTTATTTAGGCAGATGATATCTTTGTATCATCATATAAAGCTAAGGGCCCAAGTTTCTTTGATTCAGTACAGTTTTAGGATAAAAAAACCAGGATGGATTTCCTCTTGGGGGATAGTTGATGAAGTCATAATAATCACAATATTTTATTTTGCTGTAGCAGTAATGCCAAGACCAGACTTTTCTGGTGGACTCAAACCACTTTCTTTTCAACTTGTTTGGTTCAGGGTTTTTTGTTACATACAGCTTCCAATGAGTTTCTAAGGGAGAACTAAGGTGAATGTACTCTACAGGTAGTCTGTATTGCAGGAATTGTGCCACAGAACAAGTCCTTTATTTTCAGTTTTCACTAATTTGTCTGAAAATCCAGTTTTGGATCTTTGTGGGTTTGGATCCATTTGAAGATCCAAGTTTATTTTAGCAGCAATATGGTACTATAAAAAAAAAAATGAAGAAAAGTCTGTTGGTTAAGCTATTTGTATTTCCCAGTTGGAAAAAGAGCAGCCTTAGTTTTTCACTCATCTTAGTATGAAATTGAGTGTTTCTGTTCAAAGGAAGTACTCCTAACTTGCAGTCAAAATAAACTTTGTTCTCATTTATCTCTTGTTTTTGTTGTATCAGCAGTTCTGCAGTAATACAGTTTAGTGACTGATACTGAAATTACTTTTTGAGTTCTAAGGGAGTACCATCACTGTCACCATGTGATTCACGTTTTTTCCATAAAAAAGACTAGGTAATGTTGTTTCTTAACAGACTGGTTAGGTTGCAAAGAAAAAACTAAGTTTTCCTTAATTTTCCCCCTACTTTAGTAGCCTATCACATTAGAGAAAATTCTGGTTACTTTTAGCACACCTTCTTTTCTACATATATGCTCTAACTTGGAAATAACAATTTTGTATTATACTGTTAAATGAGGTATGATAAGTTTGTGATACAACTGTGTCTGTCATTTCAGATTGCAATGGGCCAAGGCCAAGCTGACCTGGCTATTCAAACTTTAAAAGAATGTGCACACAATGGAGAAAGGCTGTGTTTAAAGAACCTGCATCTTGTTACATCTTGGCTTCCTGTATTGGAAAAGGTGAGGGTGACTAGAGAAGAATGTATTGGAAACCTGAAAAAATTAGCATGCACCATTTCTGAAGCATTTCAGGCTTTTCCATGGTGATGTTTAAAATTCCAGTAATTTAAAAATGAACTTTTGCGGGTTTCTCAGTCATGAATAAGGTGAAATGCTTCATACCTAAGCAGCTCCTTCCTTTGTGTGAGCAGTTTAATTTTCATGAAGTGTAGAGTATTTCTGAAAAATGAGTGAACCAATGTTCCCATTAGGATTTCTGATACTTTATGGGATAGTGCCCATGTTTGCTGAACTCTGCATCTATATATGCTTAAATTTGTTCTTTTTTTGTTTTAGTTCTAGGACTTTCTTTTTAGTAGTTCTTTTTTGATAAGTGTAACTTGTGTCTGAGTCACTAAGAGGTTTTTGCTAATTTGAAATGAAATGTCTGATGTTTTATAGAAATGCACTTACAGCATGTAAAATCGTTAACTTGCTAACTAAATCAAAGTGCCTTTACAGGTATATCACTCTGAAATCCATAAAACAAACAAACTAAAAAATAAAAAAGGTGGGGAATTCCTATAAACAGTTACTACAGTCTTAATTTTCCAGTTTCTAATGATTGAGGGATTGTTCATAAACTATACTCCATGCACATAAGCTTGCAGTCTGTCTTCTGTCTGGTAATGACTATGTGGCATTTAAGTACCTTTAACATTCTGCTAAACCATTTTGAAAAAATGGAGAGGCAAAAGGAGATAACATTGACATGTGTCATCTACTCTGAATGTCGTAACGAACTGTAAAGAAGTGTTTGTAAGCCTCATACCAATTATCAGTTTCCAGATCTTGCAAATATTAAAATGTTGATATGTATCAGAAGTTTCTTATTGTTTCCACAAGAACATAATACTGAATGTGCTAAACTTCTGCTGAGCTTAGTAGAGACTGAAATTTGCTGATGTTTGACTCAGCACATCCCCTTGTCTGTTTAGCCTACCATTAGCCAGTGTGAGGCTATACAGTTCATATGTTTGAACATCCTCTTAAGAGAGACCTGCATAGTTACAACTCAATTCCATCCAGGTATATACATTTAGTTCTCACAGTCTTTCCATTTGAGAAGATGAAATATGCCTTCTGGTCAATGTGAACTTTACCAATAGTAAGATGTGAAGGTATCATCTTTCAGCTGACTGCCCTTAGCTGTATTCTAGCCAAACACGATGTATCAGAGCATGCATGCTGTAGGTGATTGAGCTTGAACCAGCGTGTAAATTCTTTTGTTATTTTTAGTTAAATCTCCAAGGCTGTGGATCATTTTTATGTCTTAGTTTGTCTCCCGTAACATCCTCATAGACAAAATGATGAAATACAGACATGATTGTACCACAGTGAAGTAGATTGAAAACTGGTGTAACTGTATGTCTCAAAGGGGTTTTGTCAGTGGCAAAAAATCCAGCTGGAGGCCCGTCATCAGTGGTGTGCTCTAAGCATTGATACTGTGGCCAACATTGTTTAGCATCTTAATTAATTATGTGAATAATGGGACAGCATGCATCCTCAGCAAGTACAGATGATACAAACCTGGGAGAAATGATTGGTACAACAGATTGGTGTGCTTTCATTCAGAAGGGCTTTGATAGGCTGGAGAAGTAGGCTGACAAGATCCTCATGAAGTTCAGCTAAGGGAATACCAAGTGCTTCCCATAGGAAAGACATAACTCCAGGCAACCAGACAGTCTGGGAGCTAAATAACTGAAAAACAACTTGGCAGAAAAAAACTGGGAGTCCTGGTGGGTAAGAAGCTGAGTATGAGACAGCTGTGCCCTTGCAGCAAAGGTGGCCACCAGCCTCCTGGGCTGCTTTAGGCAGGTCAAGGGAGGTGATCCTTCTCTGGTCAGCCCTGGTAAGACACATCTAGAGTGCTGTGTCTGCTGGGCTACCCAGTACAAGAGAGACAGGGGCATGCTGGAGCCAGTCCAGTAAAGGGCCACAGAGGTGATGAGGGGACTGGAGCATCTGACATAACAAGAGCATGAGAGAACAGGCACTGTTCAGCCAGGGGAAGAGGAGGCTTAGGGGTATCTTATCATTGTGTGTCAGCAGATAGAAAGGTGTAAGGGAGACAGAGCCAGGCTCTTCTCAGTGGTGTCCTGTGACAGGACAAGAGGCCATGGGCAGAAATTCAAATACAGAAAATGCCATTTAAACATAAGACAAAACTTTTTTTACTCTGAGGATGATCAAATGCTGGAACAAGTTGTCCAGAGAGGCTGTAGAGTCTCCATCTTTGGAGATGCTGAAAACCTGACTAGATACAGTTGTGGGCAACCTGCTGTAGCTTTGACCAGAGTTGGACTGGACAGTCTCCAGAGGTTCCTTCCAACCTCTGTGTTCTGTGATCCTAGGTACCAGATACAGCTGTCATTTTGCCTAAAGAGCAGAACAATTAATGGGTTGACAGAATTTTCTTCTTCACTAAAACCACTGAAAAGAAAATTACTATGTTTTAGAGATTATCAAAATGAAAGGTTTGTGAGAAAATCTGTTAAGAGATTTTTGAGCTCTATGTTTCTTCCAAGACACATACACAAAACTGTTGACATCGTTTTCAAGTCAATGTTCAAAGAACTTTTGTATCTTCAGTGGAAAATATGTCTGTTTCAGATGCACATAAAGAACCAGCAATATGTTTTCTTACATTCAGTAATTACATATTTTTTGTGAAGCCTTTATAATTTGATACAGCATATTTTCTTAGAACTCCTTTTTCCTATCTTGATTTTTTTTAGGAATCATGGTACATGAAATGTGCATACAACAAACACTTGAAGAAATTAATATAGGTATACAGTTGAAAGTCATTGAGATCTGACGTTGATATGCAGCCCACATTCCAAGCCTTCATTTTTTTGAGATGTAGCCTTTTCAGGGTTTTTTTCATTGTTGGTTTTTTTTTTTTTTTTTTTTTTTACTTAATGTAAAGAACTGCTATATATTTTTCTGTTTTGAATTTAGGATCTGGGGCTGAGGTGCAAATATTTTGACACAGCTAGGGTGAACTTTGAACTTGAGCACAGTGACCATATAGAATGTGTGGAGACAACATGTCTTGAACTATATAGCCTTTTGAATAACCTTACTTGTAAAAAAACTACTGAAGAAATTTTTGACAATCCTAACTTTCTAATTTAGGATATTATAATTTTGTAAATACTGTTCTGTATTTAAAAAAAAACGAACAACCCAAAACTACTTCACTATATGACATGTCTTTAATAGGAACTGAATGCGTTACAGCCTCAACCAAACTTTCGCCTTTGGCTTACTACTGAAGTTCATCCCAAATTTACTCCCATTTTGCTTCAATCAAGTCTGAAAATCACTTATGAGGTAAGATTTGTTTGGATAGCTTTTATTATATGTTTACAATGAATGAACTTGTATGTATAGTAAACTATATGTTTAGATAGAATATTTGGGTAATGATGGATTGTTTACATAACTGGTTTTGCCTTATATTTCAATTAGAAGTAATACAAAAATTGCTATTTATCTTGAAAGATTTTTTGATGACCATTTTTATTTTTATGTGGATATCTACAGAAGCTGTGATTTAAAGGGGAGATTTGTAAAACTTATTTGCAGATTTTTTTCCAGTTACAAGTCTGAACTGAAAATAAATTTACCTGGGGGAAGTGTTTCTTCTGTTTTGTGCTCCAAATTCTTTTATGCCTTAACTCAGCTTTTCTTAAAAGCAAAAACCTACACAGGTACTGGAACATGGATGAAAACCAAGGATTTCCCCTTTCTTGATGAATATCTTCATCTGAATATCACAGAATCACACTTTCTTTCCTTTTACACACACACACCAGCCCCCTGCCTACTCCCCTACCTTTATATTCACTGGGCCCTTTCAACAAAAATGTGTCTTCTCCCATACATCAGAACATACTGTTAAAGGCCTTTACTAGAAATTGAGAGCCTTGCTTTCAAAATGGCTCAGCCTAAGGAATAGGTGTGACCATGCTCTTCCAACTTGTTGAAAAGTGCTCTAACCAATAATATCCATATGCATTAATATTCATTATGGAAATCATGAACAGGAGTGCTACTAACTCTTCCATTGGTTATGGAGCATGAAGATTTTGCCTACAGCTAAACCAAGAAGCTTTGACCTTTTATAGTCCAACGTTGCTAACTTCTGACTTTCAAGAAGCCAAAATTGTTACACTTTTATGTTGACTGCAGCTGTTTTTAAACTTCTGAGGTACCTTCTTGCTTATACTGAGGTTTTCAATGGTACAGAAACTGCAACACTGTGTAGGATTGTCACATTTCTACCACTAGATCAGGGAACTGGCATATTATTGTTCATATATACCATATTTATATGCTAGCTAATAGAGTGCAGTGATGACATAAGGTCAGTTGGCTCTGATCAAAGAAATGATAATTGGTAGTTGAGCTTGTAAAATCAGAAGAAAGGTTCTTGTTCTTGAATACATTGAATTTACTTTTTTGCTTACATATTTTGATATGTTCTTTTACTAAGTTCTTCTTCTGTAGTTAGTCCTGTCAGTTAGTCCTGGTTACAATTTCCTTCAGTATGTTTAAGTTATTTTCAGTATAATATCATTCTGTTGTTAGGCCATTTATTACAAGCAGATTTTTTTTCTCCTTAAATTCTATGAAGTACTGTTTGTCATATCATTAACTTAAAAATTGTAAGTTAGAATTTAAGAAAGCTGTACGTAAAAGTATTGAGTTTTCTGTTTAGAACAGTGTTTTTTCCTTCCAATGCAGGCACCTCCAGGCCTCAAAAAGAATCTCTTGCGAACCTATGAATCCTGGACACCAGAGCAAATTAATAAAAAGGGAAACTTGTCTCGAGCACATTCTCTCTTTTGTTTAGCATGGTTTCACGCTATATGCCAAGAAAGAAGAAATTATATTCCTCAGGTAATAAATTTTTTGCTACCTTTTTTAAAATTTACCCCATTTCTTAGGTTTTATATTTGGAAGTATTTTTCGTCAGGTATGTGTTGGGTCATGTTCAGAGGTGAGAAAATTTGTATACTTCTAGCGCCTGCTTTCATTATTGTCTCTGAATTAATTGCAAAATAAGATCTTGGTGCCCTAAATTCTGTCCCTCTGAAATCTGCTACTGCCTACATGGGATTATGTTGTGATTTGTGTCCTAACTGATACTGATGCAAGAGTGAGGTCCCATGGAAAAGATTCTGTGAATCCAGTTTGTTTGGAACAGGAAAGAATAGTCTGGAAACGTACATGATTGAATGGAAGATATGAGAAAAGAGACATTTTGGTGGGAAGGAGATGACTTTGTCTACTCTTTCTGCACACAAACCCTGTTCAAGGAGAGAAGAACGAGGGAACTCATTTCTTGTGAGGATTATAATGGGTTTCAGAGAATGAGATGTGTTTTTTTCTTAGATAAATTTTTCTTTAAAGCAAACATTTCTTTCTGGCTGCAGATGCTTAAATTAAACAGAGGAAAACCCCAGCCAACAAACTATTCTATGTCTTGTTTATTTTATTCAGACTAGGGGTGAAATTAACCTGTCACCTGAAAGACTTGATCTCATAGAGCCTGGAATGTTTGAGAGTGTTTTGCTAGTTTTGACTTTGTGGTTTATAAGGTTATTTGCCTCTTCCAGTAACAGACTTTGAATATGGTGTTCAAGAAGTAAGCTAGGTGAAAATATTGAAAGTACTTCTTTGTCACATGAACTCTCATTTGGCTTTCTTCAAATTCAATTTCATTTACCACCAGCTTTCCAAGCGACACAAACTAGGATTACTGCTTTCTCCATAATTCCAGTGTGACTGTTTGTCTCCTGTGCATGCTTAGTGATAGTTTATTTTACTTAAGATTACCAGTTTCCAGCATTGCTGGACTGCAGTTTAATCTGAACTAGAAGCTCTTGTATTTGATAATGAATTTCAGGTTGTCTGGGGTCCATGTACAAACCTGTCTAAAAAACATACACTGTTGGGAGACTGCGGCATCTTTCCAGTTTGTGACCTTCAGGGTGACTGGTGATAGTTTGATTGTGATCTTTGAAGCAGCTGCAGTCTTGACCTGAGACTGTATCCATTTCACTGGATATGTGCCTATTATCTGGAACATTTACACGGTTTTCATCATGAATCATATACACCTGTTCCTATGATATGGTGCATATGCCAAGGTACAGCTGTAAGAAGATACAGCAACAGGAGGTACCTTTGAGATCTGAATTTCCTGAGTTCTGTATCATATATCAATATTTATTTATACTTATCCATTTACATGTAAAGTTTTTTGCTAGAATTACGCACACATTACACGTGAATGCTATATAAAGAATAATGCCACCAAGAACAGAAGGGAGGTACAAATTGAGAGTGATTAAAATATGTAAGTGGTGGTCAGCATTTGTGCTGTAATAGTAGCAGTCATTGCTTTTCTTATTATAATTTTTTAAGTCAGTAGAGAAGTGACATGAATTAAGGAATAAGATAATGAAAGTATAATGTAGACTGTGCTTGAAGAATCGTACCTATTTATGAAAATCCAAAGGAAACTGAAATACAAAAAAGCCCTCAGTAATAAAATCTTAATTTAATGCGTGACCTAATCACAGATGTCAGCCAGTTTTAGTTGAAGTGAATACTGTTAGGAAATAATGTAATCTTAAGTTTACATTCCTCATACTGAATGGATTCTAGTTTGTGTAAGCATGTAAATTTATACGTACTGAATGAGCTGAATTTTTTTTTTTAATACTGCCTCGATTGAATGTTTTCAAAGATGCACTTTTGAGGACATAGGTTGTCTCTTCTTTCATTATTAAGTATTTTACAGTATTCAGTAATTACATAATATTTGTATTTTACTTCATCATCATCATGTGACTAATTAAATTCTTTGGATTTCTTTTAATGGTAGGGTTGGACCAAGTTTTATGAATTTTCTTTATCTGATCTCCGTGCTGGTTTTGACATTATTGATAGACTCTTTGAGGGTAAGCCACTTCTTAAGGAATGATTTCTCACCTCTGTAATGTTACCCCTCTGAATGTCTCTCCTTTAAAATTCTTAGAATATTAAAAAATTTCACAGTAATTTTTATAAACTGGTTTCCTTGCCTGATTGTTTTGTTTTGAGTTTGGACTGTGGGGCCATTCTGTTTAAAGGCTGCTTTGAACATTTTGCATTTGAATCTTCATCGGAACATTTTCACAAATATAAACATATGACGAGGTAGGTAGGTAATTACTTCAGTATGGGAAATAGTCTGACCCTCAAACAGCTGCATTTAGGCTTATTAGACTTTTCTGGATGTAGATCCAGACTCTGAAGGATATGGCTGTTTTAGTAAACGAGTAAGGGCTGAACACAGACTCAAAAACTATTCCATGATCAGGTTATTTTTTTTCCTATATTTGCTTATACAGACTGGTATTTTTGTAGGCAGCAACAAGGCATGGTTTGTCAGATAGAAGAGCCTGGGGACTCTCCAATATGTAGCAGGTAGGATGTTACCTTATTTCAGGGCAAAAGAGAGTTTAGATGTATGGATGCAAGCCACCTTGTGCCATCTGACCTTGCAAATGGGACCTGTCCGTTTTACCATTAGTAGAGAACTTGCAGGAAGAGCTTGATCTTTCTACAACACTTGGGTAACAGTGAAGATGCTGCAAGGCTCATCACCAGTAAGCAAAGTTAGAAACACAGGGTGAATCATAATTCCATTTTTGGGAGGTTGGATAAACTCATATTTTCTTTGTGCCAAGAACTGTTCTGCTGAGCTTGAGTCCAGAGTAATAAACAGGAAATGCAGAAGTGCCTGGAAGATGAAGTCTTCTGTACCCCATATTTTGAATAAATGAATTGAAAATTAATTGAATATCAATGAAATCTTCATAACGAAACTCACTGTTAGATAGAGCCTACTTCATTGTTCTGTTAAGTAGTGTAGTCTGTTAATATTAGTTAATATGAAATAGATAATTAAAAAAAAATCTTTGCATTTTATATAATTTCAAAGTAAATTTAGGAACTGATGTTTAGAGATGGTGTATGATCATTGACTTAAATCAGATTTATGGATGATTAATACTTCTGGAATTGCACCTTAGTTATACAGACTTGAAACGTAGTCATGTAAAGAAGTTCAAGCATTAACCATCAATGATAATCATTAATCTAATCATTAACTGTTGCTGTGAAGATAACTCTTCTTTGAAAGCAATGATTGAGGTGTTTGGAAACAATAGTTACCACCAATAAACGCCCCCCCCTTAAAGTAATTACTTCTTCCTTTTTTCAAGGTACTTTAAGAAATACCTTTTTGCTCAAGCTTTACCTGCGCGTGAAAGCTATGGAGTATAAGTAGATCATTGTCCCATGTTGTTATTTTGGAAAACTGTGATAGAAGGGAGGGAAAATAAGTTAATTTGAACTTGTGGGATATAACTAAGCCAGAGTAATCTAATTGCAACATCAGTCTGGCCAGGAAACTAATAGTAACGTCTTAGTTTTATGTGCTACGTTGTGTGATTTATAATGATTTACAGAGTACCTGTCCTGGACCTCTTTGTGTGTGAAAGATACGACATTTCCAGTAATGTTATCTGTTTTGAGCATGACCTCATTTTGGTTCAGTCAATCAGTTTTTTATGAGATCAGATGGTACTTTGACACAAAATAGCGTACAAAATTTTGAACAAGGGAAATTCTTTTTATTTATGACAAAGGAACACAAAATGCTAATAGCATCAGTTCTGAAATGCATATAACCAATTGGTTTATCTCCAATAAAAAGCACTTCAAGACCTAATTAATATTTCTAATAACTCATTTTGAAATACAGTAAGCGTTTGTTTTATCAATGACATGTATTTACAAACCTGTTGAAGTTTCTTCAACTCTTACTATTTGGTACTATAGAAGAAAAACAATTTGAATTTAATTATTTAATGTCTTTATATTTTTCATTGAAGAACTGCAATGACAAGAAGAAATGCTTATGATGCAATGCTATCCATTGATGCAAAACTAATATTAATTAATTAATTTATAGGTTCCAAAGATTTTCAGTGGGAATTTGTGCATGGTTTGTTTGAAAATGCAATTTATGGAGGCCGTGTAGATAATTACTTCGATATGAGGGTTCTTCGGTCCTACTTGGAGCAGCTTTTCAATTCACGAGTCATTGGCAGTTTAAATGCTAGAGGCAAGAAGATGACTAGTTTCCCGTATGCAATCTCTTTACCGAATTCCTGCAGTATTTTGGTAGGTATACATCTTCTATCACCTAATACAGAAAAAACCAAAATAAGGTATTTACAGGGATTATTCTTGAAAGTATTCCCACAAAGAAAACCAGCGTTACAATCCAAAGGATGCCTCCATTTATTTAAGACTTCTTTTGTGTGGAGCACTAGTTTTTAAGTTGCCAGAACTGTTCTGCTAGTCTGTTCAATCAGTCTCCTATTTTATGATATCTGATTGGACTACGGTGCAGAGCAGCATAGTTATGAAGAGCTGAGTAAAAGAAATAGGGTCAATTTATGGCAAAGACAGATATCATTACCTTTATATATAACTTAATATGTTAACATAATAGCACTTTTGTACAGACTACTAAGCATTCTTATAACTTCCAGATTATATGGGAAAATCTAAATATATCTCCTTATTTGCAAAATATATCAACATTCTGACAGAATCTGCTAACATGCCCTGAAGGGTGTATGACATTTTATTTCGAGATGAATATGCATTCTGATTCTCCTTTAGTATTCCTCTAGTGTAAACAAGAGAGAATTTGACAGTCTAAAGAACTGATTTCTCCCTATCCTTTCACATACAGTTGTTACTATTAAAATTCATTTGCATTTTAATGTAGGCCTCCATGCTAGATCTTCAATATGAGTTGATGTAAATGGAATTATACCAGTTAAAATAAATTGCTGTTGTTTGGCATTCTCTACCTGGATTCTGAGTGTCTAGGTTTGGGGGTGCTTTATTTTTTTACTTTAAATATGACAGTTGTTTTCTATAGTTGTGCTGAGTTAATACCATAAAGAGAGAAGGAATAAACAAATCAAGTTGGTCTCTATTCTTGTAGATAATACGGTCAAATAGATGAACCTTTCTTCTTGCCTGCAATGCATTTAATATATCTCAATTTCCTTTAGTTATATGATTATTTATGTGAGAGTTCGTACTTTTATGTCTTAAATAATTTTCTGCAACTAGTTTTGATTAGTAGAACACTAATAATAAAGCTAAGTTTTTATTACCAAAGTTAATTGGAATAATATCTCTTACTAAATAGTGTTCCCTTGGTGTTTGGTGTAGAAGTCTGCTACTATTGTTATCTCTGAAGTGAGATTCCATGTCAAAGTAAATCTTGCACACCTAGGACATGCTCCTGCAAGCCAAGGACAAAAGGCACATGATACAGTGCAATAGGGAAGAGCCATACTTTCAAATAAATATTTTTGCCTTCAAAGCCACATAAAAGAGACATTCAGCACCATTAGTCTACCTTAGTCTGCAAGGCCTCTTTCTGTTTTGTACAAGAGTGACATCACTAGTGACTATTACACTATAACAACTATTGATGCTATTCTGCATCTCCCGTGATCACACAAACCTATTTTTACCTGAATTATTTCCCTTTCTTTGAGTGGTAATATATTCATAGATTTAAATAGAAGTGAATGCTCTTCATTTTATAAATATGT
>NW_024427402.1:0-46185 GCF_017639655.2 Falco naumanni
TTACCAACTGCAATAAAAGGTCTGTTGATAAAACACTATGCCATTTTTGCTTCTGCCAATGCACTTTAGTGTAACTGCAGGTCCAAGGTGCTAACGATATACCAAAGCGCAAACCGCTTGCAACTTCCTGGAGCCAAACACTTACTCCTTTTGAAGTCTCCATTGTTCCCGTAAAACTCCTCCCTAGACAAGGGAGCCAACAGCATCCTGGCTTCTGCCTGAAAGACGGTGGCCAGCAGGACCAGGGAAGGGATTGTCCCTCGTTGTACTCAGCCCTGGTGAGGCTGCACCTCAACACTGGGTTCGGGTTTTTGGGGCCCCTCACTACAAGAAAGACACCGGAGTTGCTGCAAGCGTGTCCAGGAGAAGAGCAACAAAGCTGCTGAAGGGCTCTGGAGCACAAGTCCTGTGAGGAGCAGCTGAGGGAACTGGGGGTTTGGTTAACCTGGGGAAAAGGAGGCTGAGGGGAGACCTCACTGCTCTCCTGCAACTACCTGAGAGGCAGCTGTAGTGAGGTGGGGGTCGGTCTCTTTTTTTTCCCAGGTAACAATTGACAGGAGGAAAGGAAGTGGCCTCAAGTTGCGCCACAGGAGCTTGAGATGGGATATTTGGGAAAATTCCTTCACCAAAAGTTTGTCAAGCGTTGGAACAGGCTGCCCAAGGAAGCGGTTGGGTCACCATCCCTGGGTGTATTAAAAGAAATGTAGAGGTGGCGCTTAGTGGACCTGCTGTAATGGCGGACTGTGTAGGTTTAGGTTAACTGCTGGACTCAACGATCTTAAAGGTCTTTTCCAACTAAACCTAAATGACTCCGTGATTCTATAAAGAAAGTGCTGGTGTCGCTGGGAGGGGTATTTGAATGAGTCGCTGGCTTGTGTGCTTGTTGCTGATGACATGTTTGCAGGATGCTGGGGGATATTCTGGAGCGGGGCGGGGGTATACCCAGCAGATGGAGGCTGACCAGGTGGAAAACTGAGGAGGTAGTGGTGGTGGTGGTACCGCCAGCGGGAAAGGAAGCGCCTGGGGTGGGGGAGGATGCAAGGGAGGTGGAGGCACAGGTACAAAGGCTGCTGTTGATGATGGCAGTGTCGGGGCCCGAGTCCTCTGGGTACGTGTGCTACGTGGATGTCCTCCATTTGAACTTCCAGAGAAAACCAAACCCGCGTGTCACTGTCACACTCTGCCCTGATTTTAAAGAGGAATGTGAATGAAGCGGGAGCACGGTGGCGAGCACTTCTTGTTCTCAACCTGAGCATTTTTCTGGCAGCTTCCTGTCCATTTGAGCCTACCCTCATTTCTGGATCCTCACACTTGCCTTCCACATCCTCACCCCAAGTAGTTGCCTCAGGTTTCTCCCCCTGCATTCAGCTTTGTGACTGTGGGCAGAGGCTGCCCATGCTTAAAAGAGACTCCCATCTCCCAGGTGCCAGGTGCCCACGGCTCCTCTGCCACTCCTCCATACACTTCCTACTTCACACTTCCGAGCTTCAAAGTACTGCACAGATATTAACCAAGCTTCTCTCAAACTTCCTTTCAATTCTTCCCCATAAACTTCCTAGGTTGTTGCCTCGTGATGATCTGTTTGGCCTGGTCTTGTCCCTGAACTGTTCTTTCCTTGCTTACTGAACCTGAGAATTTTAGGTATCTCTGGGACGGATGCTGTGTTTTCTTTTGATTTATCTTTAAGATTTTTATAAACACGATGCACACTTATAATCTATCCATAACAAATACATACCAAAAGGAAGAACTAACTGGTATGGCAATAACAGCAAAAACAGATTCCTCTCTCTCCAACGGAGAGAAAGCAGCTTGGCTATTTGAGATGACTAGACTAAAGAAATTCAAAATGGTCACAAAAAACCAGCACTGACTCTTCCAACAACTTGCTCCATCACTAAGTCATTAAAAATCAAATGTTGGAGGCTGACTTCAATTGGGAAATCAATTTCTTAAGCCCTATCCAGCCAGTAATTCGAAAGGGTGGCTTTGCACCTCATCCTGTCATTATGTTTAATTTTGATATATACTTACGGTTTCCTCCAAAAGCGTTTGTTTTTCTGAGTCTACTTTTGGGTCACATACTGGAGTTTGATTTGTAATCGTTTTACTGCAAGCACAGATCCCCTTTGTTAAAGGCAACTCAAGCTGAGCCACTTAAAAATGAATTGCCACTTGTATTCTCCACAGCTACCTGTGCATACGCATTTCATTATAAATCAGCTACTGTAGAAGTAATGTAGGTGTTACAGCCTGGTTTAACAGGTTACAAGTCGTCATAGACTGAATTTCTGTGAAATACTTACAGTCCCCAGCCTGGTCTGCCACCTGCTGAGCGAACTGCACTGGCTCTCATCGGATGACCTTTTGGAGTGGGGAGAGGAAAAAGAAATAAATCCCATTCAGTTCATCTGAAGATAATTTTTTTAAAAGAAATTCTGAAGTTACGGTCACTCACCAGGTGTGGGTATTTTTTGCTCTTGGGGGCCCAGAAGACATGGTACTGCCGGTTGTCTTGCTACAGGAACCAGAAAGCCCTTGTGAATAAATGCAAACAGTTGGAAAATAAGCTCTAATAAATACTGTATTTCAAAAGCATATGTTGAAATAAAACTTAACAGACCGCTGATTGACAGAGAGGAAGATTTAGAAAGTTTGGTGGCAGTCACCTGAGCAGCAGGTGTCACAGTCACAAGTGGTCGTGCAGGCGGTGACGGCGGCTGTCGCTGCTGCTGCTGAAACTCCTTACGGAGCCCTGTTGTGTAGCTGGTTCCATTGTGGAAGTTGTTCACAGCCTAGAGGCAGAAGAACATTGACAAAAAGATCAAAGTGTCAGATTATGATGACAATAGATGAAGAAAAGCCTCCACAGGGTAAAATGACTTGTATAATCCCGTACATGCTATCAAGCCTAGAGTAAAAGCAGCACACAGAGATAGGAACACATCACAGGAAACACTGCTATTAAGGACCTGGTAGCTATTAAAGGACTTCGGTGTTAACAGCGAATCTGAGAGGCAGGCAAGCATGTTTAGACAAAAGTTTGACCTGAGTTTGCCTGATTATCTCTAAAGAGTTGTCAGCTTCTGTAACAACAGATAATGCATTTGAAAAGTACATGCACCCTTATTCAGTTTATCCTTCTTTAAGATGTCAACAATTTCTTTCCCTTTCAGCTTTTACAAACAGACTTTCCTTAACAAACAGTTGATGAGAAAGTCACCACGTTACCTGGCGCAGGAAGTTGTTGGCAACTAAAGCGTCAGGAGAAACACCTGTCTGATGACAACGCCGGGCAAGTATGTTCCTCCGATTCCAGTAAAGCTGTTCTAATACCTGTGTGTAATTAGAAGCGTCAAAATAGGTTTCAGCCAAAGTAGGGAAATCTTTGGGGTTCTCATCAATTATAAGAACACACAGACGATTAATGGGTGGGTATGGTCTTGAATGGAGAGCGTGAAGCTATAAATGGTCAGTAGTGTAAAAAATGCCCAGTACGCAGCAAATCGCTATAGAGTTTTGACATTTCCCTGTTGTAACAGCTGAAGACATAGAGCGGGCTGTGTCCTGATGTTTGGACTTTTTTTTTTCCACTACCGAGTACAGCAAGAAGCCACCAACATCAAGGCTAATGAACAAAGCACATCTCAAAAAGCCGTGAGTCGGTTCGAGTTTTGAAGGTTTAACCAACTCCTGTGGCAAAGAATGTAGATTAAATGCCCGACTGCCTGTTTGTGGCGGACCAGAGTCAGTCACAAGAGCTGGCTCTATAGTTGTGTATGAGAGAAAGAGCTGTGGACAAACTACGTGCATTCCACATCTAATACTGTAATCACCTGCACAAATATGCACTCTTCTCGTACTCGACCTTCCGCATGTGAAGAAGATTTGACTAGATACACAGAAAGGGAAAAAAAGCTCTTTGGCCTTTGTTTTCCCCCCCCCCCCCCCCCCCCCCCCCCCCATTACGGAGAAGAGGCCTTTCCTACTCCGGGCATACTGAAGTATGAAATAGACTGCGTAGCACTGGTGATCTCCTATTCCTGGTTTCAGAAGATCCGATGTGGTGTTTTGGATTAAAAAACACGGGAGGGGAGTTTACTCCTTACATGACATTACTCACTTACATTCGTCACAATAACTTGCTCCACAGCAGGGAATAAGCGCTGCATCCGTCGCTGGATCTTTACAAATGGGACATAACAACTCGTTTGGAACAGGCCTGTCTGCGGAGGAGGATGAGGGCTCCTCTGGTAAAAAGGGTGGCTTTTCCTTTCTCTCTCTAGCATAAGCTTCCCTGGAGGGCAGGTGGGGAAGGAAAAAGAAAAAAGTGAAAGATGGGAAAGGAAAAATTTTCCAAGCTTTGGATTTTATCAAACGAAGGTATAGGTGGAAGTCTTCTCACTCCACATTGGCTTTCTACAACGTAGGCATTTACGCTAAATGACTTCTCTAGGGCCACACTATCAGAAGAAGAAGGAGGGGGGGAACATTTTTCCTTCTGCAGAACTCTCCCATCCGTTGGATCAACTACAAAATTAGCTCAGACTAGAAAAATAATTGCTTGACAGCTAGAGAGCAGGGGAAAGGAACCCAACCTTTCCTTTGCCAGAGGGTAAATGCAAATTGCTGGATTAGGGTAAAGTTCGTCCCCCAAGTAATTTCATTTTGTAAATGAAAGAAGTCTGTGCTACAGCTTCTACAAGAGGAGACCCATGACAGAAAAAGAGAAGTGCTACCGAGTGCATTTTCCAACAGCCACTCTTGTCAGCACACAGCAGTAATTTCTTAGTTTATAGCAACAGGAACACTTCAGCCCGTTTCACACATGAGATTTGCTAAAAGTCAGAGGAGGAGGAAATCTCAGTCCAAGGGCTATTTCTTAAATTTTGCAAGAAGCCTTTGAAACATAAACCAGAAGCAAAACGAGCATTCAGAGAGAATGATGCCAGCTGGAAACACTACTGAAATGCCTTGCAGAAATACAGGTTCTTAGCATATCCCAAGGTCAGCCAGCTTCCAGGGGCATGAACAGCAGGACTACTCTATTTCAATAGGGGAAAGTATTGCAGATTTTAAGGTTAAGATACGACGGTAGTGCTTCCTCCCTCGTAATTAGAGGCTGGCCACCTCGGCTGCATTGCCACTCAGACATTTACGCATGGTTGCTCTCATTCGCATTTTGGTCGGTCCAATTAATTCCACACTAACGCATTAATAGTTGGTATTGCGTATTTCCCAGCCTTTGTCAGCATGGCACCTTTTGTGTTGGGATCCTTCACCTCCATCAGGAAACTCCTTGGAATTCCGGTGCTCCTTTTAATTCTGCGAACAGGCTCCACATTTTTGTCCTGTTGAGAACAGAAATGCAGACATCTCTCCTCTTCAGACGCACACTTAAAATGACGTTTCAGAGATAATTTTAAGCAGCAAAAGCCTTTAATCCCCTCCTTTTACCTAACATAATGGCTGCTCGACTCAGATTCCTGCTTTCCCCAACGAACATAGCCAGGACGTACCACAGGTTTGAGCAGAGTTTTGAACCCAGTCGTCATTCTTTGGCTTAACTTCAGGACCCTTCAGGGTGAAATAGCCCTTTGCTCACCGTCCGCTCAGAGCAGAGACACAAACCTGTTTCCCCTCCAAAGCCCTTGGGCAACGTGTGAGAGCTTAATTCAGGGCTCCGAATCAGCCCCCATGGAAACTTACATTCACATCTATATAGGAAGACTGAATTCATCCCTCCTGCATGTACATTCAGGGACTGATGTTAAATGGCATGAATATTCAGCCAGAGGCTTCTGTAGTTAAAACTGACAGATACTCAATAGACGGGGTCAACAGAAACCTCTTGTTTTTAGAGGAAATACCAACAACTTTGAACTGTCATTAGAAAGAGTTAGAACCAGGAAAATTTCCAGTACTATTGAAATAGATACAAATATGTATGAAACTTCACTGAGAAAGATCTATGGACATCTTTAATGTCTGTGACCTAGAGAAAAAAAAAGTTTCACATTTAGAATTCCGGGTTTCCCTTGAATTTGGAAGGGCTTTGCAACATTGCCATGTAACATTTCGCCCCCAGAGAAACAATTCTTACTGGGAGTGTTCATGTCTTTGTCACATAAATGCCAAGGTAAAAAACCCTAAAAGCTCGGTAACACCAGTGGCCTGCCCCAATCTTACCCTATTTACCGGGCAGTTCTTGGCATAGTGGCCAGGTTTTCCACAGCAAAAGCAACTTGATGGTGGTGGAGGCAGATCCAAGGGTTCCCTCAAGTAACTAGAAGGTTTGGGGAAAAAAAGGAAAAGGTATGCATGTGTCTCTCTTCTTAAAAGAAACATCTCCATACTTTTTCCATAACCTTTGAAGACCACATTTGATACTTACTTGGATGGATCGTATTCATGGCAGGACTGTATCATCATCGCCTTTATCTTATCCTCTTCAGAAGCATTGGCTTCAGCCAGGTTGGCAGTCTGTTTAACAGGTAATGGTTATTTGACACACACATTAGGCTACAAATAGGCTCTCTTTGTACCTTACATAAAGACTTGTGAAGCCAATCCAAGTTTTGTCCAAGCGGACTGAAGCTATGTGTAGAAAAAAGCACACCAGCCAGCATTTTGAAGCTGGTCTTTAAGCTCCAGACTAGTTGAAGAAGCTAGCCACGGTACATTTAACCGAGAAAGATGTGTGCAAGTAGCATTATTTACATTCTGCAGCATCAAAAGGACACACAACCTCAGAGTCGTGGCAGTTGGTTTTGCTTGCTGAAATTCAGCTTCAGACCCAGAAGCATTAAATGGAGTCAAGCTTTCTGTAATCCCTCAGCAAGAGAAAAGATTCTTTTCAGCAGACATCTGACCATCATGTGCTGTAGGCAGTCCAAACCGCACAGTTCCACCCCCTCCCCCGCTGCCACTCGCTTCTTCATAGGAAGTGACTGAACTACAATTTTTTTCCAGTGGGCACTGTCCTTTTAACACGCAAATTGTAATATAAACCTTACGCAGAACTAGATCTTCGAACTATGGAAGCCAGATGGTTTTTTTTTACACAGTACTTCTTCAAATGTTTCTATTCCACACTAGTCCAGATACAAGCAGGGTCGAAGGGGGTGACTGTAAATTATTTGGAACTTCAAGCACCTATCCTACAGACCAACTGCTCATGTTTTTCTTTTTACATGCATTCACTCACAAAAGCAACCAACTAGTTTCCACATGTGATTTCATCTAGCTGTTCCATATACGCAGGAACATAATCCAGATCGCCATCTATGAAATCATTTCCAGTAACATTTGCAGAGAACTTTTATAGACACTTGACTGATTTGTTTGAACCCAAATGGTTTACAAAACACACCCAAAACCCACAACACATTCCTAGGAACAGGCCGACATTCAAATATGGCATTCAATACATAGTCATAGCAAAGCAGAAAAGTTCTTACTACACATTGCCTCCTGTGCCAGCCTGCACTAAAGAGGTTAGGGTAACAGTTCGGAGCTGCTTTGTTACCTATCTCCGCATTTCTGAAATCTTTGAATTTCTCAAAAGCTTGGACAGTTTTCCACATTTTAGAGTAAATTTCACATGACTTTACAGAACCGAGGGACAGCCCTGAGGGAGGCCAATGTCTTTTGGTGGCTGCTTCCCAAACTAATTCTGCACACACCACCACCCCCACCCCCACCCTGCCGCAAAATGTTAATTAACACAACTAAATTTTTGCAGTGAGCGAGGGAAGACGTTCCCAGTGGGAAGAGATTTCTTTCTCGTGGAAATGAGCTCTGGCCTTCATTTTCAGAGGAAAGAACTAGCTCCTCTGCGTTAGGCCCTCCCTTCTCTAGTCTTTGTAACTTTAAAGACTATGTTTTTAATCACTTCTGTGGCTAGCACTGCGCCTCTTCACCAAGTGCAATCACTAGTGTTTCCCCAGACAACGTTACACGTTGCTGAGCACAAAATACAAGCAGTTCCATTACAAAACATGCTTTCAGGCGGTCACGTCTGCTGATGTGCCTCGCATAAACACTGGCACAGTCCTATCAACAATTAGGTGCACTTGCACAGTTTGCACAGTCTGCATGTAAACAAATTAGGTTGAGTCGTCCTCTGTCTGTATGCCACAATTCAGGCAGTCCCGCACCATTCAAAGAATGGATCTGTAACTGTAATGACTAGAAATTCAAAAACAGCCATGCAATTGTCCATGTTCCAGAAACACGTCTGTTCTGGCTGTTGCAAAGGCCCTAGAAATGTCCATAACTTACAGCCAATTAAATCCTTCTGTAAAAATTGTGTTACTTTCCAATGAACAATTAACGGGACATATGAAAAATGGTAAACAGCTTCTGAAGTGCTGCTTCTTTGTGTCTTGCAGATGGGTAACACTGCAGCATTACACTGAGGCCAGTAAGGTGCTCCCCTTCCATCTTCCCAAGCTGGGAACTACTCTCTACAGGATAGTATCAAAGTAACATTTTAAAGTTAGGAGAAACACGCTGAATTATTAACAATTAATGTTTTGCTCATATTACAGCAGTTATCCAGCTAGAGAGCACAGTGTAAGGTTTACAAACACTATTTCACAAGCAAGTACATCTAAGCATACCTTAATAAGCTGGGCCAGAGAAAGAGGTGCGGAAGGGTCGCCAACCTATTCAGAAAAATTAAACACATATTCAAGTTCTACAATCAAAACAGAGCAATAGTTCACCCCTACTGCTGTATGAAAGCCTGCGCTATATCCTCTGAGTGTCACTGGAAGAGCCACCTCCAAGCCAGTGGAATTTATACTTGTTCAAAACAAAGTCCAAACCTTAAACAGCTTAAGTATGCCTACGTTGTTAATGAGAAGAAACTAAAGCAACCAACCCCTCCTGAGATCAACCTATTGCTCAGAATACCTCAGAGGGGGACCCTTGTCAAATGCTCACAACTGCTTAAAAGACGGAGGGTTAAGGAAGCTGTCCATTTGCAGCTCGAAAGGATCTAAAATAATTATTTCCATTTATTTGAGAAGGAAGTGTCACTACAGGAAACATTGTCAGCGCAGTTTATAAATTAATCAGTTAATAGCTCATCATTTACTAAATGCACACAGGTGTGATACATGAATGCAGTATAGTTTTTGCGCTGTCTTTCGTTTACTTTAATTAGACCCCAAGTTCATGAATTTCTAGATTAAGTTATCCTAAGAGCTTACAAAGTGATCAGATCCAGTGACCTAGAGCTCGTGTAATGCCTCACTCCATTCTAGTGAAGAAAAAGCAGTTATACTTACAGACGAAAACCAAACACCACCACAAAGCAATGTTTGTACTATGAGGGCTATTTTGAAATGCATCGTGGCACGTAGCATTCCCCCCAAGGGCCAAATGGAGATCTAGGCCATTACCACTCAAGTATCTCCTCGAGTTACTTATTCATGTTTTAGCAGCAGAACAACAGTGTTTTCTGACCGGAAAAAAAATGCTGCCCCTTTTCCAAATGTAAATTCAAAGTGGTGGTGTACCAAGTTCAGTGGTGCAAACCTTGAACCTACAAGCTCTACAAATGAGCATACATTATCGGTACAACACACAGTCGTACAAGAAATATTCTAGCCTATTCAGTACGAAATGCAATGCCTTACTAGGCACAAATACCATTATTCACATTAGAACCGCGCAAAAGTTGGCATTGCTTGGTTTTCACTATGCTGAATTAAATACATTGGATTTACAGCATACACTATATTTCACTGGAAAATATGTTTTATATATATAAAATAAATATTATAGATAAAACATATATATTTTATATATTTTTTAATATATAAAAACAATTAGTACAAGGCTACATAGCTTAGACTTAGGTGCAGCATGTAGAAAAAAGTTTCAGCTTGCGTTTTTACATACCTCTTTTGATGTTCTACTCGCTGGCTCAGTTCGACTTCTAGAACAAGAAAGAAAGATGATCAGAACTTAAAATAAAGCACTTGTAACCAACATAAAGCAGTGAAAACAGTTAATAAAACCTGAACATCAAAACATTGTGTACTGGTAGTCTTATGAATATGGAAATTTATTTCTGTACATAAAGTGCGCTCTCCTGGTACATTCAGTGCTACTGAAATAAAACCCCAAATCCCATTCCTTCTTTGTCCCCAATTACTCTAAGATACAGAATACAGCAGTGCAAGAAGAAGTCCTCAGATATTTTCTTTCTGCTCTCTAAGTACCAAAACTGTGAAGACTGTGCTACATTTTTCTGTTCTTGAATAGTCAGCCATCCAAATACGAAGGCACCTTCAGGCAATCTGTATAGCCCCACTATCACAAATAGGTACCAGATAGAGCACTTTGGTTTCTACACTCCTCTGACAAAACAAGAACAGTTGTCTGTAGAAAAGTGTTTCTTGGTGGAAGCCCCAGCACTGTGTTCAGGTACCTACCATACTTAGCCTAAAGTGACTACAAATAGCAGTAGAAACATCACCTGAAAGCAGTTCCTAGGATTTTCTGTGATCGAGGAGGCCTGTGTTAAAAAAATAAGAAAAAAAGTCTTGATTACCAGAACTTGCTTTAAGATCATCTTGAACATGCTACAATATTTTAGGAAACACTTATGACACACAAGCCCTTGCCGAGATTCCACATACTCATTGGTCTGTACCTGCACGCTACTCATGAATCAAACATGCAACCGCCGATCTAGTTAACAAACAATTCATACATCATCCAAAGCGTCCCACGAGCAGGGGCAACCCAAAGGCTGCTGTGCAGGTCCTGCACAAATAGAAAGGCTCATTCTTCCTGCCACTGCTACACCACCACCAGGCTTGCAAGTACAGCCACGTACCTCCTGAAGATGAGGAAGCGCGAGGAAAAGCTTTAGGTTCCCACACCACGGTTTCTTCCATCCACTTGCCTTGAGGAAGATACTGCAAGGTGACTAACGCATTCCTGAAGGCCTCTCCACCATGACAGCATGCATTCACCATTCCCAAACATTAACGACTCTACCAGTTGTTTCCACAATGGTTCCAGCTGAAGGAATAGAAAGCTGACCTGCCCGATCCATTTGCAACTTTAGCAGAGCAGCGGCATTCATCCCTTATCCCCACGTGCAGGTATTTATTGGATCTTTGATGCTAGTGGCACCTAGTCTCTCATTTTAGGGCAGCATGCCAACACCAGGAGAGGGTGCCATCCAACCAGAAATGGAGGATATATTGACAAGACAGCACTAAGCATCCCGATCTAAATTAACCCCCCAAACCAGGCCATGCTTAGCAGCACAGTGCTGTGGCATCCAGAAACTCTTGGTAGTGCCTGGAAGCACTAATATGCCCAAAGCTTACAGGAGAGCCACATACATGCAGGGGGGTTTGCTTGCAGATGCTTCATGGGTACTAGGATGCTGCTGTACTGTTTGTTTGAGACACGCTGTAACTCGCCAGTATACTTTATTTATTGAGAACTAACATTAGAAAGACACGGCAAAACCACAAGTCAATAATATCTGCTAATGGTGGAGGAGAGGTCTATCTTGAAGAAGCCTTGAAAACATGACCATTCAAACCATGCTGATGCAGCTGATACAGAACTGGACTGTACGAATACATGATGACAGCGACAATGCTGTAGTCAGGCTTACATTTGAGTATCTGCAATTGTAATCAGATTCTCTGTCCTCCATAAATCTGAGGAATACAGCAGTAATACCTGGAGCACAGAGAACAGCTTAGGGTGAAATCAAACTTAGAAAGGTAACTACCAACATTTGGGAATGTGCTCAACTGCTTTCTGAGCTTCAGGTTTGGAAAAGATCAACTGTTCCTTCACCGTCCTGGCACAAAAGGCAATACGCTTTAGGACGTTGCTCTTTTTCTCTTGCTCGACACAGGCATCGTCTTTAGGAAACTAATAGGAATCACTTAAGAATGAAACTTCTTGTTTGCACGGTTTGCCAGCTGGCCACTCTCAGTCTTTCCTCTGAAGACAGCATGCAGCCCCGCCACCCCCACCCCTCTGGGGTGTAAGAATACCCTGCCCCCCCGCCCCCAAACAAAGGAAGCAGTCAAACACTGAGACTCAGACTGCTGGTAGATGGGAACCAATTACCAGTTCACACTGCAATGTGTCTCTCCGTTTACTCTAAAAGCAATACAAGCAAAAGCATACAATAAGGGATCTCTCTGCTTAGAGGAAACAGGATGGAGAACTTGACTCTCAGAAAAACCAAGCCCAAGAACAAACTCAATTCAAACGTCTGAACGGAGTTTGAAAGCCACGTCCCAGCGGGCTGAAAAATCTAAGTCTGCTTTGGGACAGATACCTTCAAATCTGCCCTGTCACAACACAATTTAACAGCAGCTTTAACAAGAAAGATACAACCGGAATGCCTCCGTAAACCAACAGCCACAAAGAAGGTGAACACACTGAAACCCCTCCCAAAGAACACAACGCGTTATGGCTACTTACCCAAGGTCTGTCTTGCCGGTAGCTTTAACTCCTGTAACAGGGACTCCCCTAACAGTTACCGATGAGTTCCCCGGAATCAGGGCATTGTCATCTGTGTATTCTGGAAACAACATCAATACAGAGAAAGCATCAGTCAGTTTGTAAGAGTGATATTAATATGTCATGACATAGCACTTCAGGGAATCCCTTTACAGATAGAAAAGCAACATTTTACACACAGCGTCATGCTTTTATCATGTCCAGACACTCACGGCACCTTTCCAGAAATCTTCAGGTCTGATAGTCAAACACAAGCAGCAAAATCTTTTCCATTAGTTTTGAATCGTTTCAATGCCAACAGCAAAATGGTCTCTAAAGTCACTAAAGCAGAGTCTGCTACAACATGAGGCTCTTTCCTGATCTAACTTTCATTGCTTTTGCTCCTGTTAGCTTACAAAACCCTAGAACATGTCTCTATAATAGTGAGCACGGAAGAGGACACCCCCACCCCGCCTCCCACCTTTTCAAACACATCCCAACCATCCATTTTGCCTTCCCACCATCTTCAAAAAGAGTCCACCTCTTTTTTTTTTTTCCCCAGGATGTGCAAAATCCTGTTTACTTTTAGCTTCTATTAGCATTGCTTCTAATACGAGATTTCCGTGATCACACGGCCCGGAAAAATCTGAACAAGTTGGCCATCTTCACTCAAGGTTCACTGAAGGGTCTTTCCAAGATCATGTCAACATTTAGTCAGGACTCCTGCACCAAGTTATAAAACCCACGACCGTATCTCCACAGGGAAGATCTCCAAGAACCCACTTTAGGCAGAACATCCTGGCCGAGTTCTTTCCTTCATCTTCTGAAGGTGACTTTAGGCACGCAGATGCTGTTCAACAAAAACGGAAATTCACGGTTATGTATAAAACCCCAAAATCTGGCATACACGTGTATGACACTGAAATGTATTCCTTAGCTTTGCTCTGACAACCACTGGGGGATTTTTGCATTTCCACAGGGAAGACACCCTTACAGAAGTTCCAGTAAGTATCTGTGTCACAACCTGAACATCTGCCTCTACCTGCATGTCTATCTCTACCGCCGTATGACACGCGACCCCGTAACACCCCCAAGACCCCTAACACCGTGCTGTTAAGTCTCCTCACAGATACTCTCCTGAACATACTTTACCTATCTGTAGGTAAACAGCGTGTTTAGGTCCAACCACTTGAAAGGCTGGGGCCAAAGTTACAGTTACCACAGCAGGCATGTCATTCTGTTTAAGTTTTAATACATCAAACAGGGAGAGGAAAAAATCCTATGAGTACACATTGTAAAGAAAAGAGTGTTGTGGGAATGTCACAGAACCACAGGAAAAAGGGAAAAAAACCCCAACCGATAAAATTTGAATGTTTAAGGAATGGAGACGGTTTCCAAGTCTTTTTATTTCTGACAAGTCATATTCCAAAGTCTTTAATCACATGCAAGCTTTGCCAGACGGTAGGTTACCAAACTGAAACAGCACGCTAAGTAATACGAAACCATTACCGTCTCTGAGAATCAAGCACCATTTCTGAGATTCAAAAGAACTTAGGGCTTCTCTAAGAACATTTTTAGGTATATTCACCATAACTGATCTGCCATAAAACTTCAGTACTGCCCTGACACCGTCTAACACGCAGTACCACGACAAAAATGCACCGTTTGAAAGAAATGAAGAAATGATGCTCAATAGCATCTGAATGAAAATGTCTTTGGTGTAGCAAAGAAGCTGTATTGGCAAGAAATGCCAAGTATACTTTAGACAGAACACTCGTGTACAAGATGGCTTTCCAGGGTCTGCATAGATTCTCACTCACAGATACACTCTTGATCCCAAACGTTGCTACTGAGCAGTTTCTGCAGCAGCCAAGCACCACTTTTCCAATGTGGTGGAGTAAAAGTATCATTCGGTAACACAACAGTACTTTTTACCTTCATGAGCTTTCATTCCAGTAGCATGACTTGCACAGGGTCGTTAACTTGCAAAGAAGAAACAACCCCATTGACTCACCTGCTTTTGCAGCAAGCTGGCAGCACCACAATTATCTGATGCTTTGATTCTGAGACACCAGAACAGTCTCTTCATGCAAGGGATCACAGCACTAACGCAACCTGCTTCAATCGCCACTGCAGACTATTGGAAGCACCACTGAGAACCCAGCTGTGCCACAGCACTAACTCCAGTGCCAGCAACGCGGCGACCTCGTTGAAGCTTGGCAGGGGATGCTCAGGTACACTTTCAAAAGGACTTCACCACATGCATAGTCAACGGTCAGTCTTTGGTGAAATACTTCACAGGCCGGGCACGGTAATTGCGGCAGCGTCAGGGCAGTGTAGGGTACGGCTGTATTTCCTGCCCCTTCTCACAGTGTTACAGGGCCAAGGCTGGGGACACGCACCCTTCAAAAGCCACCTGATCCACCTCCCCACACCAGAGCTGGCTCAGCTCCAGACCCAAACTGTTTTTGCAAGAGGTTTCACAAGTACCTAAAAGCGCTAACAGTTCCACCCCTGCCCTCAGCAGCCTATGCCACCTCTGCGCTAGAATTAAAGGGTGTTAGTTCTTCCTGTGTCTGAACTCCGTTTCCCTTTACATCTCACCCCAGCCTCAGGGGACACAGGAGACAGCTCTGGCTGATGCCTTAATCACACACCTCTGTAAGGTCTGTTCTAGAGGAGTAAGTGACGGCGTGCCTGGTTAGCACACCCACCCCAGGCAGGCGGCATCGGGAGCTGCACACGGGGGACACTCAGACACCCCGCCAGAGCAAAGCCGGCTGTGCAGTCCCAGCCACTGCCTTCTGCAGAACAGAGCCAGGCAATCCCCCCCGCGCCCCGGCTGTCTGGCGTTTAGCAGCAGGAAGGCAAATCAAATTACCAAAATCATGTTACTGTAGAGATGAGCAGAGCAGTCTCCAGATGTATGGCGTGGCATCGCTGCGCTGGAACTATCACCTTGCCCCCACTGAAATCAGTGGTAAATCTGCTGCCATAGGGCCAGGAGCCATCACGCCCAGCAGCGCTCTTATTGATGAGCTGATAAAAGCTCTGCTTCTCGTCACTCACTGGCTGCCCTGATTTTTTCCTCAGTGCTTTTAATTAATTTGATATTTTTATCATTGTTGAAGCAGCAAGTGCTTTAGGATTTTAATGATTTAGGAATTGCATACAGCAGCAAACTCCCTTCAGCAGAACTGATCCAGACTCCCCCACAGCTGGGATTTCCTGCTCCCGTCCCCATCCCCTCCTGGAAGGGCCCTAAGGCAGCCAGCCCAGGCACAGACACGTACCTATTGCTCTAACGCAAGCGCTGACAGCCAGCGCCTCACCCACCACCCAGCACCTCGCCTACCACCTGCTCAGCTGCGGTTTAAGCTTGTCAATACAGATGCTGCCCCATCCAAGAAAAAAAGGCATAATCTCTTTTTCTAGACATCTCAAATATTCACCCTAGAAACTGCAGAAGGGCTTTTGCTTTTCCTGTTTGGAAGGTAAAATACTAGGAAGGGGACTGCAGCAAGCAACCTGCATGATTTAATACCACATTTCAGGAAAGCGTTTCATCTTCAGCAAGTCGTTCTGAATTGGCAATTTTGTACTCAATCTTGCAGCCTAAGCCTTCTAAAATAAAAGCTATGGGCAGCCCATATGAATTTAAAGCACCTATTATCTGGGTACTTCACGTCCTGCACTGTTTCGATCCTCAGAAACTCTTTAGCAAATGAAGAATGTTATTTGCTTTTGTTGTTGTTGTTCTTTTGGCCACACTACTGTAACAAAGGCCTTGCAAAGCCAGTTGAAAGCTACCTGCCTTATTAAGTCTTGGCATGCCATATTTACTTAGCTCCCTCTTTCAGGTGCCAGGTAGGCAGAGGAGGCTGCAAGTTCAGATCAGCAGGAGGATAAAGAAAAAAGGAACTTCAACAACTGGAGCTACTTGAAGGAAGTAAAAGGAAGTAATTGTCAAGGCGTTGTCATTGCTAAGGAGCAAATGGATCAACAGCAATGCAATTAAGAGCCCCAGAAATAAATCCCCCCCAAAAGCAAGCACAGGCAGCCTTCCCAGCTCCGTTGCTGCTGAGGGGCGCTGGGACCACCTGCACAGCAATGCACAAGAGATTTCTCCAGGGACCTGAGGGCAAGGCTAAAGCAACAAGGATTTGGTTTCACAGAGACAACCACGACCTTGAGAGAGAAAGATGCCTCTCGCCATTCATGCAGATGCACATTATGCTCCAAGCCCCCTCTCCAGGGACACCGTGGGACATGGCATCCCGTGCAAGGCTTGACTCAGCACTTCAGAGCGGGCTGACCCTTCAGCCACGCTCTACCACCCCCACCAAAGTGGGACCTTGCACCAGGCTGAATGCAGCATCAGCCCAAACAGGGGGAAACCCAAGGCAAGAGGGGTGCTAGGCAGAAGCTGGCTGTTTGTGCCACTGTGAACCTATGGTCCCTTAAGCTTCTGAAAGCTGAATTGCCCTCCCTTGGGGGCCACAGGTTGCAAAGTCTCTACTGCAGCACTGCCTCGTGTTACCAGGGCACTAACTCTGCTACGCACTTGCTTGCAGCCTAGGGGCACAGTTGAGACCAGTGCAAAATGTTGTTCTGCTTTGCAACTTCAAACCCTTAGCAGACTGTTTAAGACCAGGTTTCTAAAGAAACGTGCCTGGATGACAGAGGGGTTGCATCCCATCTATGCGTTAAAGTTTGCTGTGTTTAGACACAGCTTCAGGCTATAGGTTTTCATGAAAATACGACTTCATCCTGCATACAACTCCCCTCTCAGTTTCAAGGAAGATACAGACAGTTGTACGATGGTTCCCCTTCTCGTGCTCCCCTGTGACAAGCAGTAAATTACAAGCTCTGGCCTTCCAGGTATCACCACTGGCACCTGAACTGGCACCCACTGAGACTGAAGCAGCTGCTCGTCTTGGGTGTTGTTTCAGGCTCTTTGTAAACTCAGGCTAACAGTAATTACTGTCACAGCAATATCAACCCTAACTGCCCAGAACCCCAAACTCAGATGTCAGTTTCCCTGCATAACCTATCCCAAATGCTTCACTGAAGTCCTTGCAGCAGCCAACTTGCAAAGAAAAGACCCTTGTAGCATGAGGTAACACGGCAAGCCAAGCAGGGAAAGCTCCCGCTGAAACCCTGATATCAGAAAGGCTGGAAAATAAGGGCCGTGACAACAGAGGAGAGACCAGAGGATGAAGATCCATTCGCAGCAGAGGGGGTGCCCCTGCGCCTGCCCCCCTCAGCCGCCGGTTCGCAGGAGTCTTTGAAATGAGTCACTTGGCTTCAGGTTCCTGTGGTGCCGCGCCATTTGCCTTGGTCTTCTGCCCCTTTCCTCCTCACAAGAGTCATCTTAAAAGTATTCTTGGAATAGCTTCTGTGCACAACAAAACATCTAGCAGGGCTGGGCTGAATTTTAAAGGACTTCATTTCAGTAACGCAATAACTCACTGTCCTGTCATATTTCAGAGTAATCAATGTGCATTAATTCAGTCTCCACTGAGCATCAGCAATGAATTTCACAAACCTCACAGACTGAACTTGCATTGCCTGAAAACAGTGCACTGCTACAGTGAAAAGAGCAAGAGGACAACACAGAATAAGCTCTGCTATGTTTTTATGTGCTTCTTACTTCCTTCTTCCTTTACAATAAACTACTAATAAGCCTGAAGGACGCACAAATGGAAGTATTTCTGTCTGTTGTTTGTCGGCCAGTCAGTGCCACAATGGTTTCCAATTCAGCAGAGGCCGTCAGACCATAACGCAAGAACGCACGGGAACAGGGGCTGGCACGAGAACACCCACGCTGTGCAACTGGAGCCATAAAACAGAAACGTGCAAATCAGAAGCAGCAAGAGTAACAAACTGGAATTGTTGCCCAGCAGAAAAATTAGCAGTTCATTTATAACACAAGTGCCAATAAACCAAGAGGCACACCAGCTATTCCTTTTCTGACAGTCCGAGCACGTGGCACATTCCCAAATGACTGCGAGACAGCTCATTTTCCAAGAAAGGGCTACGTGGCATTTCAGCCACTAACAACTCACATGGCCCTATTACTTAGGGCTGAGGCACAATTTTACTCCTTTCAATCAGGACTGACTTCCCTGAAGTCAGACTTACTCCAGGGAAGAACAGATTCAAAGCAAGAGAATGACACAAACCAGCTCCTCATCAGGAAGACCCGGACCCCACTTCACTGGGTTACCCACAGTCCCTGTGGATCATGCAGTATCAGAGACGTAGGGGTTATTCAAAGGTAGCACTCCTGAGCCTTCCACAACTAACACACAGATACTCTGCAGGCAAGCAACTGCAAGCCCAACACAGGTGGCTTTACAGAACCATCTCCCAAAGCCTGCCTCTTGGCTAAGGGCTTTGCAAGGTGCTCTGCACATCCTGACCATGCTACTGATGCATTTCTAGCTGAGCGACAGCACTCCGGCACTTCGCTGACTCACACTCCATCAAGTACGAGACAAAAAGTCCGATTTGTACAATGTTCTGGTTCTGCTGTATAATCCCCACGTGCTCCTCACCAAGCAGCCCACATCCCTCTGCCAGTGCCCTGCAAGGAGCACAAAACCCAGGTCGGCAGAAACCGCCAGGGTGTCGCTCAAGCTGTGCAGAGGACCTCGCTGGCACAGCTCCCTAATGCCACACACTCACCAGTTCAAGGGCAAGACAAGGGACAAAGTACTGGACATGAGTGCTCCTGGGAGTTATCTCACCCTACTTCTATTTGGGGTGATGTTCATGTGTTGCTCTGCTGCTTCTCTGTAGTTGAAGAGCAGCTCTTTGCCCTTCACGGGAACCAATTTACTTCCATCCCAAAAATGAATGCTCATGAATACTAATAAATCACATTTTAAAGGAAGCACTGTCCCCTGCAAAGCCCATCTCGGTGAGATTAAGCTCTTATGTCACTTGGGCAGTATGGAGAACTGCCCTAGGCCAACATCATTTTAACCTTCCATACGAATGACGTAAAACAATTTCTCAGTCCCTCCCCAAAGCAACCGATCATTTCACAAGCATGGGGAGCCAGGCACCACAGGGCATTTCCTCTCTAGTTTGCCACAGCCATGCTGTTTGAGGATAGGACAGGGTGTTAAACTAAGTGTAAGCAGCAAACGGAAGATGAGAGAATAGCTGTGCCCAAAGAGAGCCTGCACCTCTGGCCTGGTGCAGAAACACCAGCTGGCTCAGAGCGACCCCCTCACCTTGCATCACCCACAAAGTCACGCAAAGAACTGTGCCAAGAGGCAGCAGAGTGCTGGTGCAAAGAGTCAGCCTGCCTGTCTGTGTTCCCCTGCAGGGCTTCCTCCCTTCCATGCCAGGTACTAAACCCTTTGGCGTTAACAAGCCTCCAGGTAACACCGCCGCCCCTTCACATCACGGCACAGTGCCCGACTTGCCAGGGCCCAGCACCGATGCTCCAACCTCCGAGCAAAAGCATGGCACACGGGGCAGGGAATAGGTGCCAGCTTGTTGCAGAATGGATGAAAGAGAATGGCCACGGTACTATGGAAGGACTGTGTGATACGACTTTTTGACATAAGTCTGGCTCAGGTCTGAGTGAACCAAACTAGGCCGCAGAGAGAAAAAAAACCACTAAGAAGCTCAGCTGCAGTGGAAAGTTACCAGGATTGCGAAAGAGAGAAGAGAGATAAGATTGTGCTGACCTTGTACAAAAACAGAAAAACAACTTTAAGGGAGTAAGCATGAAGAACAAGGTGTAACCCGAACCCGCTGTAGCTATCCGCTGTAACCGCAAATAGGAGGACGTATAAAAATGTAATCCTTTAGAGCTTAGCCAATTAGCAGATGATTTGTAGGCATAAAATTAACTGGAACTGTATATAAGACATAATCGCGCCGTAATAAATTGAAGCTTGCTTTATCACTCACATTGAGTCGGCTGCTTGCTTCCCCTCGCTCGTCGCTAGTGGCGCCCGAACAGGGACCCCCAATCCTTGTTCTCCACCGGACAGCGAGGACAGAGAAGCACTGGTAGCAGCGACCAGGGAGCGAAGATCGACTGATGCAGGCATCGTACCTCGATCCGTGCTTGAACCGACGTTAATCAAGGAAAGGTTCGCCGTCCGTGAGTGTCTACCCAGAGAAAAGGCTGCATCTTAATCAAGGAAAAGGACTGTTTTAAGCGCGCTATGGAAAAAGAGGTAGCACTTTTATGATGCTTTTTAGAAAAGCGGGGAGTAGGCCCTTTAAAAGATCTGGCCAGGTTAATTACTATGGGTAAAGCGAAAGGATATTTTATAGATCCTGAGCATATGTTTGAAGTAGATGAATGGCGTAATTATGGAGATTGTTTATGGGATTTAGTAATTGATGATGATAAAGTTGCTAAGATTTGATGAAATCATGGCATGAAGTAACTAATTGTGTAAAAAGATATCAAGCAGAGCGCCTTGCTGCGGCAGTAACAAGCCGACTTGCAAGCGCAGATCCTAATGCAGGAAAAATTATGCTATGTGAAAATCACATTCCAATACCCTCTTTATCACAAACAGTGCTCTCTGTACCACCTATAAACCCTTCGTGTGTCGTCCGTCCCCCCCACCCCCCCCTCCGGCACAGTAGCCTCGGGGGGGCCAGAGGGCGGGGACACATTTGACGAAAGTGCTGCTGAGGAAGAAAATAGCAGTGAGCAGTCAATACAAAATTCTAAAAATATAAAAAAAAAAAAAAAAAAAAAGAAAAAAAAAAAGAGAAAAAAATACAGTAAAGAAACTGGTGCGTTCTACGCACATTAATTGGCAAAAAATAGCACAAGAAGCGGCTGGTCAGGGAATATTTTATATTGCTGATCAAGTCAACCCCCTACAAGCTTTCCCTGTAACGTATCAGATGAATGCCGCTAACCAAAGACAGGGAACCTGGGAGGCTTTGATTGGAAAATATTAAGTCAGTTACGTAGTACAGTGAATGAGTCAGGCCTCCACAGTGAGCCCACCAGATACACCTAACTTTATGAAAGGGCAGTTATTGTGCCAGTGTATTCTGGAGAATAGTAACAGTTACACCAAAGGCATTTTAGTAACCCTGCCCTTAGATTCTTCTGTAGAAACAATGCTAGAGCGAATGAGTCGGGTGCCAGTAGGTCAGCAAGCCTTGCTAGTGGAAGCAATCCAAGCAGTAGGGAGAGATTTAGTGCAAGCCCAAAGTCAGGCATTTGCAGTGCTTGCGCCTCTGTGCCCCCCCTGGGGCTACCGCGTCCCCGAAGCCAGTGACCACCACGCGCCGAGACTTCCTCTGCTATCGATGCGGGAAGCCAGGACATACCCGTGACCGATGTCGACAACATCAAGTGTGGTGCCGAAATTGTCAGCAAGGAACTCACAGGACCAACGTCTGTCGGCAGACGGGAAACGAGAAACCGAGCGCGAGGAGCCGCAGCGCGTCGACCCCAATCGCGACTCCTGTCACCTTCACGACACCCCCTCCAGGAGACATGACCAACTCTTATCGACAGACACCGTGTTACAACCCGCCACCCGAGGGAGCCTTGGCCTGGACCTGGCAACAGCAGTAGATGCAACATTAATTGACAACCGAACACAAAAAATTGCAACTCGTGTCCGAGGACCTCTGATAATTAATGGACAAAGTTATGGTGCTCTATTATTAGGGCGGTCTTCTGGTAGTTTAAAAGGGCTGTTGTAAAGTGTTTTGCTTATAGTAATAATTGTTAGCATTGCACTCGTATGTTTAAGCTATGTAAAGATGATGTTCCAATGTTTGTTATGAATAGGGATCCTTCAACTGGTTTGTGGAAAGGACCAGCAGAGGTGAAATATGCTGGAAGAGGTTATATGTGTGTACTTACTTCCACAGGACCACAGTGGATCCCAGCAAAGTGGACCAAAGCAGCGGTGACCAATGTTCCAACAACCAGTGACAGTTGTGATTAATCTTTTAGTATAAATTTATCTATATTCTAATCATGATGTTAACAGCTGTTGTGTTAATTAATCTTATTGTTATAGGTGTAGCTTTTGTATCTAAATCACTGTTTGATGTGCGGGAAAATGTATGGGTAACCTTAAGCAGAGCTGTCAACACAACCACATTTTGTGCAAGCGTGTCAACTCCCAGTGTACCCTTTTTAACTTGTTTAGTAGGTGTGCCATTAAATGACTCAGATTGGATCACCCTTAACCAGTCTCTTAGCCAGACAAAGATTACCCAATTAGCTCGAGGTTCAAATATGAGTGAGTTTTTTGATAAATTTGATAATTGGGATGACAAACTTTCTATTGGTCCTAATCCTCAAGAAATTGAACTAGTTGACTCATTGAATGCCTCTTATTGTGTATATCTAAATTCTTCTAAGTATCCTTGTGCTGGTGAAAGTTCTGCCACACCTTGTAATGCAACTGTTAGCACTCGTGTATACCCAATTGGAAATCAGTCTGTTTGGAGTGGTTGGTGTAACCATACCAGTCGAAACCTGTCAAATCCTGCCCCTGGAGTATTATATCCTAGAAAGTTACCCCCTGGTCTATTTTTTATTTGTGGTAATAGAGCATGGAATGGAATACCCTCAATGCCTGTAGGGGGTCCATGTACCATTGGTCGCTTAAGTTTAGCTTTACCACATCATCATCCTAACAAATCAAATCCAACAAGATGGAAAAGAGATGTTATACAAACTCTTCAAAACACCTGTGACGATAGTGTACAACTTTGGAATAAATGGGAAGTATTTTTTACTTCGTTTTTTATCCCAGGTGCTGCTGCTGCTCGAGCCCATAAAAACTTAGAAACACTGTCTTGTTGGATAGTTAAACAAGCCAACCTCACCAGCCGGGTACTATCAGACCTAGCTGATAGCCTAACCACTGTTCAACATGCTGTTTTACAAAATCGCATGGCCATTGACTTTCTATTATTAGCACATGGACATGGCTGTGAAGATTTTGAAGGCATGTGTTGTATGGACCTTGAAGACAATTCCAGCTCCATACACAAAGAAATTAAACAGTTGATGGAACATTCTCAAAAGATTCAACAAGATGTTGGATTCTTTGGCCTAGAAAGTTTAGCAAATTGGTTTGGAATAGGAGGCTGGTTAAAGGGACTTTTACAAAGTGTATTACTTATAGTGATAATTGTTGTCATCGGATTTATATGTTTAAGTTGTGCTCTCTCCTGTATTCGAAAATTGTTTGAACGTGTGACTGGACCAGTTTTCCTTGTCCAAAAAGAAAAAGGGGGAATTGTTGCAGAATGGATGAAAGAGAATGGCCACGGTACTATGGAAGGACTGTGTGATACGACTTTTTGACATAAGTCTGGCTCAGGTCTGAGTGAACCAAACTAGGCCGCAGAGAGAAAAAAAAACACTAAGAAGCTCAGCTGCAGTGGAAAGTTACCAGGATTGCGAAAGAGAGAAGAGAGATAAGATTGTGCTGACCTTGTACAAAAACAGAAAAACAACTTTAAGGGAGTAAGCATGAAGAACAAGGTGTAACCCGAACCCGCTGTAGCTATCCGCTGTAACCGCAAATAGGAGGACGTATAAAAATGTAATCCTTTAGAGCTTAGCCAATTAGCAGATGATTTGTAGGCATAAAATTAACTGGAACTGTATATAAGACATAATCGCGCCGTAATAAATTGAAGCTTGCTTTATCACTCACATTGAGTCGGCTGCTTGCTTCCCCTCGCTCGTCGCACCAGCTGACACAGCAACCACAGCCCCATGCACGCAGGCACAGCCACACCAGCGTGACTGCCCAAAGGCTCCAGGCTAACACTCTGCCTGCAGATTCTACCTCCCCCTTCATTCCTGTGTGCGCTCCAGATGCCTCTGCAGCACACCAGCCTCCTGCTGGTTAAAGACATCTGGAGCTCAGCGTGTCTGTGCCAGGCTGGCTCCCTGCCACGAGCACAGCGCATCTTCTCCCCTAGAATCACAGCTGGAGCACAGGTGGGCGAGTATCCTCAGGGGCAGCACAGCGGCAAGGCTGGAACACAGAGGGTATGAAAAAGCATCACCTTCGCTCCAGCCCAGGCTGAGGCAGGGAACTGGTTGCCAGATGGGAAAGGGGAAAGCTCTCTGGATCTAGCCATTCCCCTAGCGTTTTCCATCATAATTAAGCCCCTAACATCGAGTAGAGAGGTGCGATGGCTAAACACCTTATCAGCACCCCTCCCTGCCGTTTCCCTACTGTCCCACGTGCACCTTCCCCTGAAAACGCCCAGGAAAGCACAGGGAGGGAACGCACAGCTCGTCAGTCCCTGCTGCGGTGGCATCGCATGGTGCTGCCAGCCAGGATGTGACCAGCTGCAGGCTGCCTGACCACAGCCTAGAGCAAACCTCGCAGCACGGCATGGGCTGTAACCGGTGTGCAAGAAAAGTGCCGGCTTCAGACAGAGCGTTCCGCCGTCTCACTACTGCGGCCAACACGATACGCATTCAAGAAGCGACTCCAGTTTTCAAAGGTGGTGGTCCTCACTCTGATCAGGCTCAGCTTTGGGTCCTCCAAACAACAGGTTTGTATTTATGCAAACAGGCTTTTGTATTTATAATTATCAGAGCAAACCCCTAATTATGCAGCAATGGTCAGATACTAGAAACCAACACCATGAGAGGCCACCCCACCACACAGTGCACTCTTATCCCTGAAGCCAACAGACATGGCATTAAACGTTCCAGCACCGAAGGATAATCACAGTCTGAAGCATAGAAGAGCCTCCAGCCTATGACAGCATCATCTTCACCACAGGAAAAGTTTCCCCCAGCTGTAGATCCAGTGCAATGCCACTGAAACCAGGACAGCGCCTCAAAACCCACAGCAGATGCCCTGTGCTGAACCCAGCCCCGCAGGTTCACCTCCCACTGAAGGCACACATCTCTCGGGACCTCCAGTCTCACCTTGTTCTCATCAGGGGAGAAAACGATGCGGAAAGTCGCAAGCATGCCAGGCAGTACCTTGCGGCACACAGCATGGTGGCTGATCAGCTTGAAATAAGGCGAGCTCTCCAAGATGACCTTCACCAGCCCAGGAACCTGCAGAAAAGAGAGGAAAGTACGATCTTGCAGCTTGTGGAAACAGGAGGAGAAGAGACCTGGTGACACCACCTTCGCAAAGCACTTTTAGCTCTGGAGGTACATGCACGTAACACATAAGAGTGAACATTAATCCCTTCTGCCTGGGCAAAACAGCTCGAGGCCAGAGGCAGCAGGGCGATGAAGGAAGGGCCAAGCAGGGAAGACACCAGCAGCACGGAGGTATAATAGCTGAATCAAGTCACCCGTGTATTCAATAAGCCCAGAGAATCTGCTGGCTTCTGCCCGTACACATCCAGGCAGACATGCCCCTAGAAGGGGCATGTATTATCTGAAGGCCAAACAGTACGTGTTAATCCTGGGGGAAGGAAGAAATCCACTTTAACGTGCTGGGTTTGAGCGGGGCAGTCTAGCTGCGGTGCTACAGCCATGTAGGCAGATCAGCAAGAGGGGACCACAGATACTGTGGCCTTACTGGGAGTAAAAGCAGCAAATGAAGAGCAAAAGGAGGAGACACAGGAAGACAAAGAGACAACCCCAGAAACAAGAGAGATGGCTGGGAAAATCCAAAGGGAGCTGGAAAGAAGCAAGGGAGAAGCACAATAGGCTACAAGGAAAGGCTGATGCAGAGGATGAGAGCCAGCAACCTGGCACAGTGATGGAAAGCCAGGCGACCCCCCAGGCTGTGCCTATCAACTAGGGGCTTCAAAGGCATTTTCTGCCCCGAGATACATGACTGGCACTGGCTGGTGGTGGTTTCATTATTAAAAGCCAACCTCTGCTCTCCGGAGGTTCCTGCTGCCTGTGACTGTAGCCAGGCAGCTGCCAGCGCAGGCAAGCCAGATCCCCAGGGACCCCTGCCCACCCCCAGCAGTCCCTGCAGGCACCCTGCTGCACGGTTCTGCCCTCTGGGGCACCACCAGCACACAGACAGCACACAGGCATTTTCCTAGCACATAGACAGCAACCCCTGAGCGCCAAATCTCAAAGTCTGAAGCAGGTGATTTGGACTGGTGGGCAGCTTCACGGATCAACAACAACCCCACATGAGGCTTGGAAAAAATGGAGGCTCATTCTGCACCACCCACCCGAGCCTGGTAACCCGCGGCCAAGGCAGTCCTGAACTCTCCAAACGCCCTTGGAACCCAGCAATGCCCGGGGGCAGCGAGTTCCAGGAGCCAACTTCACAGTGCAGACAAGCATTTTGGTCACCGTGTCCCTTGGAAGAGGAACACGTGTGGCTCAGACCTTCAGCAAAAGCCACCCAGAACATCTGAGGGTGCTGAGGAACAGTCTGAAGATAGAAAAGCAATTTTACAACACAGGTAAGAGCAGGAAGTATATAGTACAGCACTTCTGTAGTTGCATGATTACAGAGCCTCTATGCGGAATATATTTTGCTGTCAGCTGGATTTTTATGGGGCAGACAACTTCAGGCTACCATGCAGTGTAACTCAGTATGATTCAGAGGAATGTGGGAAACTGGCACGAAAAACTTGAGACAGAGCACAACGTTGCTTTTCTCCAGGACATCGCCAAAAGCCAACCAATTTAGAGTATAACACCCTCGCAGGATTATCCTGTCCGTCTTTCTGTATTTAAAACATACCAAAGATTTTCCTGGAGCTTATCTTACTTTTACACCCATGCTCTCCAATGGTTGAGCTCTTACTAGCTTCAAAACTACATTGTTTTGGGAAAAAAACCACAGTTCACACATTGCCTCCCCCTTCACAGGGCACGTAAATCCCAAGGTGCAGCTTTACACAGTACAAGTTTATTATCTTTTACTGGGAATGGCAGAAATGTTAATGCAGATGATCTTTTCCACTTGAGGAAGCACAAATAGAGCAAATTAACTGTTTGCCTGTTGGCTGGTACTTGGCAAAGATAAACATTTTTAAGTGCTGCATGGATAATGGAGCAGGTGAAGCCAAAGACTCAGTGGGAATGAAGCAGAGAGTAGGAAGAGAGAAACTGAGGCACATTTTAATCAGGGACGAGGATACCTACAGCAAAGACTGCCCAAAACTCAGCGCAGATCACACCACTGGCATCCCCCGGGTGCAGGCGCCCATGCTGCATCTTAGCAATGTTCCCAAGTTAAATGCCAGACCAGGAATGGTGCAGTACTCTCCCGGAATAACTGAGGGAGCACACCTGCATCCTTCCTTGCCAAAGGGTCTTCCATTTTCACCCATATCCCTGTCACAACCTGTTATCTCAGGAGATACTTGGACTTCTCTTGCTGTTCTTCCACCTGCAATATGCCTCGACAGCTTTTTTTTGTTGTCCACCTGTTTGTCCTCCCCAACAGGGAAATTTGGAAAGGAGGCGAATTCACCGTCTCTTGTGCACACTTCCATCTTCCCATCCCACCCTGCCCTCACACATACCTCTTCCTCTCCATTACAGAAGAGTATCCTTAATTACACCCCTCCTTCTCACCTGTCTCTACTGCCCGTGCACTTACTGCTGCGTATCAAGAGAAACCCTTGCGTGTAGGAAAGCGCGCAGGGAGAGAACACCGAGCTCAGCTCCTTTCCTCCCTCCTGCCTTTTCCCACCAGCTTGCTCTTGGCACATGCCTCATTCCAGCAAACGTTTCCCCAGCTGAAGTTCAAAAGGTCCCAATTTCCCTCTTGACAGTGGAACAAAACTGCTGACATTTTTCGACTTTTCCATTCTCAACTTTCTTGGGAAGTCTCAAAATGATCGTTTTTTTTCAAGTAAAGGTGGAGACCTTTGAGGGCACTTTACTCCGAACATGCTGTGGCTCTCCAAAGGGGAAGCAGAGCATCACGTTGTCTCAGGAAAACCTGAGCAGAACCCAACTAAGCTTAGCAGGAGACTGAAAGGGCACCTAAAGGCCTCCCGCTGCTGATGCTAAATCAGCCTGCTTCCACTGCTGTTTCAAAACACCTTTCCTGAAGCGCTGTTACCGCTAATTATAACTTACTCCAGCATAAAGTGGAGAAGACCCCACCCCGAGCTCTGACAGCCCGTTCAGCTCTCTGTGCAGCTCACCCAGAGGCAGAGGTGCCCTGTGGAAACCGAGATTAACCACGGAGCCACCAGGACGCGGTGCACACTCGAGGGAAAGCACGAGGGCAGGGAAGAACTGTACAGCCCCCAACATTCCCAGCCGTGCAGGGCTTCCACGGGGAAAGGTGCTGACTAGAAAAGCTCCTTCCAGCGAGGTACTACCAACACACAGCCAAAACCAGGGGGAGAAACCTCAGCATGGGAAGATTTCCACCGTCTTGCAAAATAAAGGCGGTGAGACGTTTTATTCTGGATGCGCTGTGCTGCAGCAGGCGACTGGCTACGCTGTGCACCGCGCGGATGACACTGCTCTCCAGTTCCAGCACAGGGTTAAACTTCCACATCCCAGCACTTACCTTGTCCACGTTCCTCAGAATCAGTGGCACTTCATAGACCTCATCGGGGACGTAGCTCTGAAATACCACCTCTGATGGGAAAGGCTGGAACAAGCTCTGTTCCGGGGCAACTGCTGAGAACTGGAGATGCAAAAGACAGCAGAGAGTTTCAGCTGCGGGGAGAAAGACTCATCGGTGAGAGAATACAACACCGGCCTCCAGTGAAGGACAGTCCCTTGGTGAGTACGCCTGCCCAGCTCACGCTAGGGGAACAGCAGCTCACCCACCTGTGTTCTGAGCAGATCAAAAGTTTCTGGGCCACACCGAGCAGGCTCAAGCGAGCAGCTCTTTTGGCAGGTGTTGCTCCAGGTCTCCTTCTCCAACAGGCAAGGCAGCACTTACCTCCGGCAGAGCCCTGGGCTAACACGGTCACACAGCTCCAGAGCACTCACTGCAAGAGCTGTAAGCACTCGTGGAGCAAGGGGAAGCCAAGAATTTACAGGAGACCCCATGGGAAACAATTTGGGGATCATCTTTACTTTGAGACACAGAGACCGAGCCCAACACATCCTCAAATCTCTTTTTTGACACACAGCCCAGAAACCAGGAAGAAGAGAAGACAGGCCAGAAAGGAACACCGCTGTTAAGAAAGCGACAGATGAGGTGGTAAGTTCCAGGTACTTTCCCAGCATCACTGGGCAATTTGAGTAAGGCTGGACTTGGCATCTCCTTTTCCCACGAGCTTTAAATGGATGCTTCATTATATTCTATTATTGCCATTTTATTTAATACCACTACAGAAGCAGGTCTGAAAACATACAGAAACAGCAAATGCTTACAGCGCCGAGGCGTTACTTTGAGAAAACTCCTCCCTGCTCTGCCTCCCCCCTTCCAGCTGAACTCTTCACACTCACAAGACACAGGCACATCTCCTGCTTCTCCACAGCAGTCAGGGTCGTGCTGAAGCCAGCGGCCACAGCACACGGCCGGTTCTGTGTGCGCTCGTCCGAGGCGTTCCCAACCTCACGCGCTGTCTAGGGCAATCCTTAACCAATTTGCTACAGGTCTCTCGCTGGCAGTTTTCCACTCAACAGCCTACCTCAGTCATCTACCCCTTTGGAACGTGTGTTATACTAAGCCGATCTGTAAGAAAAGCAGCTTTAAACACACGTGTAAATAAACATTGATCCAGATAAAGCACACCCACTCCCGTCTGCCCAGGGCCATTCCCCTGTGTACCTGGCAGCCTGAAAAATCTAACACCCTGTACGGGTCCCACTCGATGTTCCAACCCAAAGCATTCATGCAATTGCTTTAGCTACACCTTGAGTAGTTACCGTAGGCCCTCAGCCCTCAAAGACCAACACAGCCACCACTGAGGGCATCCTATGACCTCAAGCGTTTGACAGAGACTACACCCAACCAAGGGCTGGCTATTTCAGCAGGAAGGTGGGAAATTGCAAGCTTGCATCCTTGTGGCCCGCCTCAGCCTTCCCCCAGTATCATGCTTTAGCCACAGTAGCTCATCTCCAGCAAAAGCCACCAACTTCAACAGAGGTTGTTTATATGGGCTTAGCGCAGGTCAGGACTTCGACATCTCACTGGGGAAAAATGTTTTACCTTTCCCCCAGCAGAAGGAACTCCACACCGGCAGCAGTTTGAAACAACAACAGGACTTAGTCACCAAGGCATTTAGATAAGCTGGAGGGGCAAGCCTGTCACAAGCACGCGCTCTCTTCAAATGTCACATCAAACAGCAAGGAAAAGGGCAAGAAAAGGCTACCTTATGATGGGACGCTTCGCTCATGTCTAGAATCTGGATAATCTGGGGTCGCCGCATCTCCCGAGTGCTGGCCAGCCTCTGCCTGGTGGTAAGAGACGTCTCCTTCAGGAGGGCAGAGGGAGTCAGCTGAAATGCAAAACACCAGCAAGAGCTACAGAACTGCCTTTATTCAGAAAGGCTTTTCTTCTTCAAGAGCCACCGATGAATAATTTGTGATCATAGCCGCTAGGATAGTCCTGGAAGTCCCATAATTACCTGTTGAAATATTTACCATTAGTAAAGTAATGATAGAGAGCGCAATACACATGCTCCAAACAAGTAGCTTTGTCCCGTTAGCTTCTCCTTCGTGATTTGATGTGACATGTTGGGGGATTTTGCTCTTCGGGCATTTGTTTCCTTTCCAGTTTGGCTGGAGTGAGCCAGTGACCTTTGAAAAAGGTTGGGAGGAGTTATCAGAAATCCCTTAACTCCATCCTTGCACAACGCTCACAACCACCACACATGTGCAGATGTCACTGCTGGGTGAGTCAGGAAAGCAGAAAATCAGTGTTGTGCCAAGACTGAGGTGGAGAGGAATGGCTCCAAGTTTTAGTTATCTCTTTTTAATTAGCACTTGTTTTCTCTGTTTGGGCCTCCGAGACTCCTCCACAGCAGTATGCAAAGGTATCTCCTCGACAGAGCTTCAGCACCAGGTCATCTTCAGCCAGGTGAGCTCTGGTCAGCAAAAGGGCCGTCTGAGGATGGGGAGGAGGAATTGCCCTGACTCCGCTGCTGTCTGCAGCGCTGGATCTGTGCTCCACACGGGATACGGGACAGAACAACTGTTTTGGAACCTGTTCCACCTGGGACCAGCCATACCTCTCGAAACCTTCAGGCAGAGTTTGAGCAGCCCACCACATGCCCAGCTGCCTGGAGGGCAGGTATGGTCAGAGCAGCGTTGGCAAGCATCCCGACGTGACAAAACGTTACTGCCCACACAAAGCGGGCGGAAAGAAACACACGCTCATGCTTCAGCTATTCTGGTGCAATGCCCGGTACGTTCATTTAAACTGGCTCCAGTGGCACATCCAGACACAACTCTGGACTTCCCCTGAAGCAGCACACAGTCCATCCCCTACTGCACCATGGTCACCACCTCCGACAGAAGCATGGCAGCAGAGAGACGGGGAGGTGGTGTCCAGCTTCACAGTGCTGCCAGACAACAGGAGGGGCAGGTAGAGGAAGGACGCGGGGGCAGTTTCCAGCCTTACACAGCTCCTACCTGGCCACAGCAGGTACTTACACTTGCGGGCTTCTCTGTCCCTCTGGCTAGCTTCGGGTTACGAGGCACTACCACTTGGCTCGGGAATCTACTGGCCATCCTGGAGGACCCCGTGAACCAGCGGGGCTTTCCGGTGGCCATGCCTCAGTTGACCTGCAAGGAACAGCAACGGGACTTGGAAAATCCAGCATCCCCTTCCATGGCAGACCCAAAGGAGACAGCTGTGTCTCCAGGCTGTGGCATCCTTCATAACTGGAGAGCAGCCGGCATCCCCACCCTGTTTCATAATTAGACCATATTTCAGTAGCAGAGTTAAGGCTGATAGAAGTAAAAGCCCAGAACAAACACTCCAAAACAGCCCTTTGCTGTGGGCGCAGTCCCACAAGCCACAAACACACATCAAAGACTGCTGGCACTTCTCATCTTCTCCCCCTCTTCCATGCATTTTGCAACTATTTGCTGGAATTATTATCCAAATCTCTATTAATACCCAAACTGTCCTTTATTACTCTTTAGAAGTTTTTTGGTGGGAACAAAGGATAAATGTCACTTCACTGCTTCATTTTGCAAAAACAGCTGACCCCATGTGACTTTGTGCCTGACCCTATTAAGTGCTCAGAGTATTATGAACAACCTTAAACCCAGGGATCGCTGCTGCCCCGAGCATCAAAATCAGACCGCTCTCCTACTTTGCAAACCAAACGCCCATCCTTTGTGCAAGGAGGTTGGTGATGTTTTTAACTAAGGGACCATAGAGTTCAATACTCTGACTAACAACTATGGTTTCTCAAAGCTAATTTGGTTAGGTTACAAAAATTATCCAGCAAATATGACTCCTTCCAGGCATGAAATTACCATGCCCAAGAGCCTTTCTCCATGGAGAATGAGGGCCTTATTTTTCACTTACTAACACCCAAACTCTAGGCTCCCTACAGGCATTAAAAGCTGTAGCAGCAGAAATAAAAGCATGAAACCATTAAAGTCGCATGAGCAATTAGCTCAAATATAAATACAACAGATGTGACAGCTTGGCCACTTCAGGCTATCCTAATGGCAGTTCCTCTCAAGCATCCTTATCCTGCAGGCAGCATGGCTTAACAGGTCCCTGGGCCATCCTTCTTCTATCACCAGCCTGCTGACAACCTCCCCATCTGTCTCTCAAAAAGTGGGTGTGCAAGAAAGGGAAAGAAAACACCCCCAGAAAGTGGGTCTCAAGCACCGACAAAAGTCAAAGGTAAGTATGTACAGCATTTACTAAGCACTACTTTGGACAAGAAATCATTTCCCCTCCCTTTCTGGCTAACTGGACCAAGGAACAGATGGATGTCCCCACCTCTTTTTTTCTGGGACTTGAAAGACCAGTGGCCTCAAACCCAGCTCTACCCTAAAATTATTTTACATCCTGACGATAAGTAAAAAATTACAGATCCTACCCCCTCCTGCTTCCTCCTGTTCCGCATCACTTTTCTTCACGTGGACTTGCTGTACACGGCTAGACACCATTCTGTGCAAAGACCACCATTCCCTTCCCCTCAGGTTTGACCCACATCCTGCAAACAAGGCAATACTTTCAGCTCATTACTCCCGAAACAGCCACAGCATTGCGCATGTTCACGGTACCAGGCCCTTCCTAGTTTCAGGGAACAACAGGGTTGCCATTTCCTTTTGTCCTTGCCAGGAACATGAGAGAACAGCACGGTCCTACGGACACAAGGGCATGCTGCAGCTGGAGCTCGGATTGAAAGCTAGAAAGAACTATTCGTTAAGAGAGAAATCTAATGGGGATGATACAACACTAATCTGGGTATCAGTGCTTTATTACTGGGTCTTGAGAGCAACTGGATTATTTGTTTCAATTTTCTAACTATAATTTCACTTCACTTGAAACTAATCCTGCTCATCATGCCCACACCAGTTATTTCCAGAGGGCTTCCAGTCTGCATGCCCCCATACCAGTCCAGCAGCTTCCCCTACCCTCTAGCCCCAGAGTTAGGCACTTCCAGAGCCCCGCTTCCCTGGAGCCTGCAGGGACCAGCCTCCTGCATCAGGAGGAAAGCAGCAGAACTAAGAAAGCAGCCACATTCTCCTGCAGGGGCAGGACAAAACAGCAACCGCAACACAGCCCACCTCCAGCCACCACCCCTGGCTGCTGCACAGGGAGCTCCATCTTCCCCACCTCAGAGAGCCCTTTACCCGCCCCCCCCCAGAAATTAAGGACAGACTGCAACTGCCCCTCTGCTCCAGGCTCAGGGCACAGACAGCTCGGGCACCTCGACTGTGCGTTCAGAGCATGAACGCCCCAAACCTGGGCAGGGGAACCAGCTGCGCCAGGACACAACAGCTACCATCACCTCAGAAAAGCAATGAGGAAATATACCCAGGGCTGGGGTACAATTCCTGACGTGTCTCAGGAAACCCAGATGTGCCAGAGCAGGGTGCCAAGCTCCAGCCTCCTCCCCCACGCTCCCTTTACTCCAGTACCTACTACTACGTACTGCTGTGCTTTTGTGCTGTGCCTCACATGGCTGCCAGGGCAGGGTGAGAAGCAGCAAGAGAATTCCTTCCTGCCACCTTCTCCAGGGGAGCAGCGCTGCACTTTGCCGAGGTGAGGGTTTTTTGGCTCTGCATGATTTCAAATGTGAGGGGTCTGTTTTCTCACCACAGAAAGCAGGGAGCAGAAATTTTGTGCTGTACCTCACATGGCTGCCAGAGCACGGTGAGAAGCAGCAAAAGAATTCCTTCCTAGCATCTTCTCCAGGGGAGCAGCGCTGCGCTTTCCCAAGGTGATTTTTTTGTTCTGTGAATGATTCCAAGTACGAGAGGTCATATTTCTCAGAACAGAATGCACGGAGCAGAACTTTTGTGCTGTTCCTCTCATGGCTGCCAGGGCACGGTGGGAAACAGCAAGAGAATTCCTACCTGGAACCTTCTCACCATGTCCTTGCAGCCACATCAGGCACAGCAGAAAAGTTCGGCACCCTTCTCCCTGTGGTGAGAAATTGGACGCCTATACATTGGCAATCATGCAGAGCCCCAAAGAGTCACCTTGGCAAAGTGCTGCACTGTCCCCCTCGAGAAGGTGCCAGGAAGGAATTCTCTTGCTGCTTCTCACCCTGCCCTGGCAGCCATGTGAGGCACAGCAGAAAAGTTCTGCTCCCTGCTTTCCGTGGTGATAAAACTGACCCCAAAATTTTGCACTCATGCAGAACCAGAGCTGACCTTGACATAAGTGCAGCACTGTTCCCCCCTGGAGAAGGTTCCAGGCAGGAATTCTCTTGCTGCTTCTCACCCTGCCCTGGCAGCCATGTGAGGCACAGCAGAAAAGTCCTGCTCCCTGCTTTCTGTGGTGAGAAAATGGAACCAAAGTTTCTGCACTCCTGCAGAGCCAAAAGAAAAAATATATCTTGGGAAAGTGCAGCAGTGCTCCCCTGGAGAAGGTGCCAGGAAGGAATTCTCTGGCTGCTTCTCACCCTGCCCTGGCAGCCATGTGAGGCACAGCACAAAAGTTCTGCTCCCCACTTTCACTGGTAAGAAATTTGACCCAAGCATTTTGCACTCATACAGAACCAGAGCTCACCTCGGCAAAGTGCAGCACGGCTCCCCTGGAGAAGGTGCCAGGAAGGAATTCTCTTGCTGCTTCTCACCCTGCCCTCGCAGCCACGTGAGGCACAGCAGAAAAGTGCTGCTCCCTGCTTTCTGTGGTGAGAAAACTGACCTCTTTTCATTGGCAATCATGCACAGAAAAAAAAAAAATCACCTTCAAGCACAGCGCTGCTCCCCTGGAGAAGGTGCCAGGAAGGAATTCTCTTGCTGCTTCTCACCCTGCCCTCGCAGCCACGTGAGGCACAGCAGAAAAGTGCTGCTCCCTGCTGTCTGTGGTGAGAACATTGACCCTTCAGAGTTGCAGTCGTTAAGAGCCAATAAAAATCATTTTGGGGAAAGTGCAGCACTGCCCCCCTGGAGAAGGTGCCAGGCAGGAATTCTCTTGCTGCTTCTCACCCTGCCCTGGCAGCCATGTGAGGCACAGCACAAAAGTTCTGCTCCCTGCTGTCTGTGGTGAGAAAATTGACCAAAACCCTGTGCACTCATGCAGAACCAGAGCTCACCTTGGCAAAGTGCAGCACTGCTCCCCTGGGGAAGGTGCCAGGCAGGAATTCTCTTGCTGTTTCTCACCCTGCCCTGGCAGCCATGTGAGGCGCAGCACAAAAGTGCTACTCCCTGCTTTCTAAAGTTAGCAAAATTGACCGTTCACAGTTGCACTCATGTTGAGACAAGACTTTCTTACTCAAAAGCAAAACCCAAGAAGCCACGTAGCCTTGGGAACTCCCTTGTCCTTCCGTGTGGCTGGTGACTTCCGATGGCTCTTCCACAAGGCAGGACAAATAACCATGTATTTGGAAGCCCACATTAGTTCAAGTACTCTTAGTCCTCTGACAGTCACTGCTTATGGGCCAGCGGTCCTCTCACCCCTCCACAGATCTGCCTCTTAGTCCTCTAGCAGTCATTCGCCATGGAGGGACCACAAGTCCTCCATACCTACCCGCCAGCTCACCAGAAATGAGTCAGACCACGCCAGAAGTGACACTGCCTGACCTGCAGGAGATATATATATTAGGCCTGTAACGATGGTTTCAAGACAGAAAAAACACCACCATCCACCAGCACAGCAGAAAAACAACCAGAAGAAACTTTGTACACAAACCAAAGGCACCCATCCATACCGTACAAAGGAAAAAATAGCTGAAAAAGGCACTCTCCACAAAAAAACCCACCACACAGATCACAAGGTAAGATAAAAATGCCATAACCCCAGGAACACAGGGCCAACAAACACAGATTCTGTCCATAACAGTAACACACTTTGACACTAACTCGCCTGGCCTCTGGCATACCATAACCTTGTTGCCCCCAAACCCCAGCACATTGTAGCCCTAAGGCAACACAAAATGGAACACAAAGTCCCTGAAGATCTCTGCCAGGGCAAAAGCAAAGCACAGAGCCACACGGGAGGGTGGGGTTGGAAGGGACCTGTGGAGGTCCTCTGGGCCAAGCCCTCTGCTCCAGCACGCTCACCTCGAGCAGGTCGCAGAGAACTGTGTGCCCTTGGCCTTTGAAGATCTCCAAGGACAGAGGCTGCACAACCTCCTTGGACAACCTCTGCCAGCATTTGACCGCCCCAAGGGGGAAAATTTGCCATTTCTCTCTCTCCTTTCACTGTACCGCATTCCAGAACAGCCATGACATGACAAGCTCAGGCTTGAAAGCCAGTGCTGTGGCTGGCCTGAAATTCTGTCCCCCTTTTTTTCATCCACTGGTAGCTAAAGGAGGACAAAGAAGGATTTCTTTCAAAGGAGAACTTCTCTTTTCCTCTGTCCTACTTCTCTGCCAGTGATCTGGATTCTGAGTGCTGTGCCACTGTCCTAATGGCTGGGAGAGGGATACTTCTTGTAGGACAGGGAGGAGGTGACAGTGGAGATCATCAGGCTGGGGAAGCTGAAGGAAAACGCAAGCAACTGGAGTTGCCTGGAGCAAGAGTGGCCAGCTTCAGAGCTAGGTCACCTTGTGTCCTCAGCTCCCATGCAGGAGCTGAACCACACACATGGACTGCAAAGCAGTGTGACCCATAGAAAAAAGTTTGCTCGGCTCGGGATCGCCCAGGGGCATTTAACTGCAATTCCGGCCTTGTCAGCAGGAAGGAAACATGCCCTGCAAGCACACACTGAGGCACGACACCTTGCCCGGGGCTAAAGGGTACCTCAGGAGACCTACATGGGACCCCCCAGCACCTGGATTGCTGGCTGGAGGATGGGTAGGTCAAAGGACCCTGATGGGAGCCCTGCAGGCTCCATACATTGGACCAACGGGCACCTTCCCTTGTCACACGGAGCATCCTCTCGGATGCTCTGCACAGTTTCTGGTAGATCTCTGGAGAAGAGCTTCTCCCCAGGCCTCTCCCATGGGCTTGCTCACCCCCGGAGCCCTTCCCAAGCACAGCCCCAGCAGGTGGATGCAACCGGCGTTGCAGGGAAGAACAAGCAGCAGGCACCACAGTCAGCACTGCGGGAAAGCTGGGACCCCAGACACCCACTCAGGCTCCCCAATCCCAGCCTGGCCCACAAGAGTGCCTTTATCTCCCTTTCCCAGAAGTGCTGAATTCCCCTTCCAGCATTAGCCACTGGACCCACGCTGCTTCTTGCTGCGGTGTACAACAGCCAACAGAGAACTTGCTACATGTCTCTGATTTCCTGCATTTTTCCTGAAAAGGGCGGGTGTGTAACTCTCTGAATGGCTTCTATTTGAAGCAAGGCATTGCTTAGGGTCAACAGTGAAACGAGACACGGACCATCAAAAGCTGACTACATTTCCCCTTCTTTGCCATGGTCATGGCCTACCCCACAGACTCGCCCCTGGCCGTGTCGGCCACCGGCTGGGTGAAGGTCCTGGCTAACAGGGCAGGGGCTCCTGGGTGCTGCTCATCCAGCCCTGATTGCCAAGGGTGAAGCCTTAGCACCCAGGTGGGATAAGGCCTTCCCAAGCAAGGGTGGTGCTCCAGGGGCACCACAATTCCTGCTGAAGCTCACCACACATTTCATTTACCTGTGGCGCCTGGCAGGACACGAGCGGCTCTTGACTGCTGCTAGTCCCCCCGTCTTTTGGTAAAAATGGAAGTTTTTCCTCACGGTGGGCCTGCTCCAATTCCAGCGCCTTGGGGCCTGAGGCCTAGCACGGCCAGAGGCCTTCCAACTGCTAGGCCGGCCTCCACCAAGAGGAGTCTGCCTCAGGCCACAATGGCCATCTCTAGGAAAAACAGCTTCTTTTATCGACCAGGACCCTGCCAAAAAGCCAGGTGAAAGCGCTGGCCGCAGGCGCAGGGAGGTGGCCCTCGCCCCCTGCCCTGTCCTGCTCGGGGCTCCCCCGGGCGGGGCAGGCCCGGCCATACTGGAGAGGGCCCCGGCCCCGCCCCCCCAGGCCCCGCCCACTTTCCGTTGGGCTCAGACCGTTGGTCACTGGGAGCCCACGGCCACCACAGGCAGCAGGGCAGAGCTGTGCTGGCACGCAGCGGCGCTGGCAGGAGGCAGCCTCTGGCCCAGGAGCGCTGCCACAGCACCAGCACCCCGCTCCCCAGCCTCCCCGTCGCCGGCTGGGCCCCCTCCTCGGTGCACGGCCAGGGCCCTCCTCTCCCGGGCAGGATGGGCCAGGCCTGCTGCTGCTGCGGCTCCAGGTGGGCTCCCCCAGGGCTCGGGGACACGCGGGCACAGCTGGGCCACGCAGCACTGGCGTTGCTCATGCCCGCCGCGCTCTGCTCTGCAGGGAGGCTCTCAGCGACGCCGAGCCGGTGCTGAGTGCGGACGTGCGGCTGACCCGGGGCCGCAAGAGGAGCGAGAGGCGCCTTCTGCTCCTCCACGAGGAACTGGTGGTCGCCAAGTTGCGGTAAGACCCTCAGAGCCCAGGTCCTTGCCCCCCAGCCCCGGCCCAGGGACACCCTGGCACCAGCCCCAGGCCCCGGCCCCTCGGTGCTGGAGGCACCCATGTCCGTCCCAAGGGCAGGTGGGGGACAGGGCTCTGCGCGTGGGGACCCAGCCCAAGGAGCCCCCCTCCAGCTCAGTGCCCGCCTCTGCTCTCTGCAGACATGGCACCAGCCTGCGCCCACAGCTCTGCCTGGCCCTGGACCAGCTGTGGGTGCTCAGCAGCGGGAAGGAGGCTGCGGGGCAGGATGGACAGGAGGAGGAGGAGCAAGGCACCGATGAGGACAGCACCTCTGTCATCCTCGCCTGGCCCACCGGCTCCTGCATCGCCACTTTTGGGTGAGTCGTGGTCGGGCAGGAGAGCTTCCCAGCCGTGCCCACGCCATCCCATGAACACAGGCCTCTGCCTTGCGTGCAGAGCCTGGGCAGGGAGCAGGCAGCTCGGTGGCAGGGAGGGAAGGATGGGGGATGTTTCCCCATCCTGCATCCCCTGGTCACCTTTTGGTCCCCAGAAGGGAAGGGCAAATACAGCTGCTCGGGCAGGACAGAGCGACCCAGGGCTTGGACAGCGCCTCTGTCCTGCCCCACAGGGCAGGGCTGTGCAGGCACCCACCTTTGCCCAGGGCTGGGGGCAGCAGGGCCTGACGCTGTCTCCCCTCTCTTTCTGCAGCTCCCAGGCACTGAAGGAGCTGTGGGTGGCCACGCTGCTGGGGTAAGCCGGGGGGGTGCTCCAGGAGAAGCTGGGCCCACGGGGGAACACAGCCCCCAGCTGGGGAAGGTGCCCCTGGGGCTGCAGGCAGCTCTCGGGCGCAGCTGCCTGACGAGAGACAAGAGACGGCTTGGGGCTCACCCAGCTCTCTCCCTCTCCCTTCCCGGTGCACAGGACACCAGAAAGACGCACGGGAGCCCGCGTCACACGCCTAACATCCATCAAGCTCCTGGAGAAGGAGCTGAGCCGCCGCCACGCCGTGAGTGTCTCTCTGCTCTGGGCCCTGTCCCCAAGCACTGCTCCTGCAGCCGAGCAGCAGACCCATGGCTGCTCACCTTCTTCCCCTCCTTCTCTCCCGCCCAGTGGAGGACAGTGCGCGCCAGGAGCCTGGAGAGGCTGATGGAGGCACAGGCAGAGGTGAGAATGGCTGCCTTTCACCCATCTCTGGCTGTGCTGGGATGTGCAGCGAGTGGGGTGACCATGTGCAGGAGGGCGGGGGTTCCCACAGTACCGCTCCGCAGCAGAGGGGGTTGGGGAGACACCAGGAACGCTGGTACGTACTGGCTGGCTGGCGGAGCTGGGACGAAACCTGCCGCACGGGGCAGAGAGCCTGGGAGGGCAGAGGGTCCCAGCTCTGCCATGCTCAGGCTGCTGGCTCCGGGGGGCAGCTCGCCGCTGGCCCTTTCTGCTGCGGGGCTGCTCTCCAAGCGCAGCCTCATTCTTGGTTCTTGCAGGCTCATCCCAAGCAAGGGCCTGCGACGGCCCCATCTGCAAACGCAGGGGGACTTTGCCACGAGCCAGGTGAGTTTGGGAAAGAAAGGCAACCTCCTGCAATGGATTGAACTGTGCTCACTTGTCCCCTGAGTGTCGCCATGCAGGTTGGGCACTGCACGGGAGGACAACACCTGGACTGGCAAGGACACCTGCTGGAGAGCGGCCGCTGCATGAGCTTCTGCAGGACACAGAGCCTCTGCGGCTGCCCACAGCTTGCAGGAGGGCAGGGCAAGGGCTGGGACAGGCTGTCCTGGTGGCACACCAGCTCTCGGCAGCCTCCAAGCCACAGCTGCTGAGCCAAAGCCACGGTTCCAGCTGCTGGCTCCCTGCCTGTCCTGCCGCACTACACAGCATCGCGCTGCGGGCAGGACAGAGCAGGGCAGGGCAGGCTCTGGGACCGCTGGCCTGGGGTTCTCCGTTGATGGCGTCTTACTCCGTTTTCCTTTGCAGCAGGAGGGAGCAGCAGCAGCAGCAGGAGGAGGATGGGGCTGCCCTGGCCCTTTGCTCTACGGCGCACCCCGGCCGCTGCCCAGGCGCCAGGGCAGGCGGGCTCCGGCTGCAGCAGGGCGCTCTTTGGGCAGCCCCTGGCAGCCCTCTGTGGGGAGGACAACACGCTGCCCCGGCCCATCCAGGTAAGCCAGCCTGCACACGGGGTCCCCAGCCCCCCACTCAGTCCACAGGCAGTGTCCCCTGGCTCCAGGTACTGGGGAATTGGGCTCTCTGCCCATGGCTCACGCTTCTCTGCTCCCAGCCCCTTTGCAGGGGGACAGAGCCCAGTCTGGGGAAGAGCTCTGGCCACGGCCACCGCTGCTGCAGGGCAGCTCCTCAGCCAAGCCACTGTCCTGCATCTCTTGCAGGAGCTGCTGGCTGTCCTGCACCAGGAAGGACCGACGACGGAGGGGATATTCCGCAGAGCTGCCGGCGGCACGGAACTTCGGCAGCTACGCGAGGCCCTGGACCGCGGCACGGAAGTCGATGTGGGAAGCCAGCCTGCATTGCTGCTGGCCGTCATCTTGAAGGTGAGCGCTTCTGAGCTGCAGCTGGAGGAGCTCCTGGCTGGCCTGCAGCGTTCAAAGGCTCACCTGCAGCCCTTGGCATTGCAGGAATTCCTGCGAAGCATCCCCACCAAGCTCCTCGTCATCGACCTCTACGAGGACTGGATGGCAGCCATGGAGAGGGCCAGCAAGCAGGCCAAGGTGGAGGAGCTGAAAGCGTAAGTGTGGGCAGCAGCCTGCCTGCTGAGCAGGGACCGGCAGAGTTCTGGGACCTGCCTGCAAAGCATGGGTTCCTCAGAAAGCTGTCTTTTCGGGCAGCTGCAAAGCTGTGCAACACGGCTGCTGGCTCCCGCCCGCCTGGGGCCAGCTGCAGGGACAGCTGTGGGCACCCTCTGCTTCATCAGCCTTGTCTTCCTCTTCCCTCAGGGTGGCTGACAAGTTGCCTGTGGCCAACCTCCTCCTCCTGAAGCGGCTGATGGCCCTGCTGCAGCACATCGGCAACAACGCAGCCACCAGCAGAATGAGCTGCAGCAACCTGGCCATCTGCGTCGGGCCCAACCTGCTGAGCCCACCCAACGAGGACCTGCTCCCGCTGCAGGCCATGCTGGCGGTGACCGAGAAGGTACGCCCTACCCAGCAGCCAGTGCTGCCTTCCCGGCCCATCGGAGCTTGGCTGTTGAGAGGTCCCTGGCTGCCTCCTCCCTTGAGCCAGGGCTGGTGGGCTGGGTGCCTGGAAGAGCAACCCCCAGCCGCAGCCACCTGCGCAGACAAAGGGTCAGCAGCGGGAAAGGCTGCTTGACACGTCTGCAGGCACCTGGCTTGAGACCAAGGCTTTCATGTCTGCAGGTGAACGTGCTGGTGGAGTTCCTGATTGAAAACTGCGGGGACATCTGGGGGGGGAGGTGGCCGGCCTCTCCCCTCCATCAGCCGAGGAGGTGCCAGCACCCATGGACAGGCGCACAGGTAGGAGGAGGGGCTGAGGCTTGTCACAGACACTGGGGCTTGGGATGCCAGAAACCTCAACGTTGAGGAGACAAGCGGTGTAGGGCTTGGCTGGGCTTTGCTTGAGATGTTCTTGACTTCCAAGAAGTCACGCTGCTGCACGTGCTTTTGCTTTCCAGAGCTGCAGTGCGAAGAGCAAAGTGGCCCTGCAGGCACAGCAGAGACCCAGCGTCCAGCAAAAGCCTTTCTGGATGCAGACGCCTCTCTGCTGGACATCGAAAGAGGAGCTGGGGGAGACACAGGGGCAGGGCCCAAAGCGGCAGAGGTACGGCAGCTCCACAGACACTGGGACAACATGTCTCAAGTGGGACAGTAATTTCCCAGGAGGCCAAGCAGCTGCTGGGCCTCCTCCTGGCAGCCGCTCTCTTGTGCCTTTGGGGCTCCTCCTCTCCCCCCAGAGTGGTACGTGTTAAGGAAAACTGGAAAGGCTGTTTCTGGAATGCATTTCATTAAGTATGATCTGCTTCATCAAACAAAACATACCTACAAAATACCCACAAAAGGACAGAAGGGAGAAGCTGTCACCTTGAGAGGGCTTTTGCTCAAATCCTACTCCGTCACAGCTTCATCAAGTCTAGGCTGCATTGGCTGGGCTGTGCAAAATGTGCACGATGCAAACCAGCATCTCCTCTGTAGAGCTAAGATGGCAATTTGGCAGTCAGGCCCTCACTACCCCAGGCCGTTACTTGCCACCCATTACCTCCCAAATTTCTGGTTTAGGCACCTCCAGATTTGCCTCCAGGCACCCCCGAGGGCACGGAAGAGTCCCCGGCACGCCTGCAACAACTGACCAGCCTGCCCCAGGAAACCAGGTAGGAAGAGCTCCCCTTGCCTGACCTGAGAGCTCACTGCAGGGGCCTGGGGCTTTCCCCATCTCATCACGCTGTGGGATGGAAAGTTTTGCAGGCTCCCACCAGGAGAAGGAAAACTCGAGGAAAAGAAAGAGAAAAGAAATCTGGGCAGAGGAGAGGGACAGCACAGCAAAAATAAAACGGAGAAGAGAGGAAGTCATTTTGCTGACCCAAACCTGAGAGAATGCAGGAAGCTGCAGCACGTCAGGAAGGCCAGGTGCGTACCAGGCGCTGCTGCCCATCTTTCCCGAGTCTGAACACGGCCCTAAGTCAGCCCAGCTGGCTGGCAAGGGCCGGCGAGGGCTGGTGCTGAGCAGGGTTTGGGATGAGCCCCACGGCAGCTCCCTGGGGGCTCCCCGTCGAGCCCTGCTGTGTGGCACAGGGGCACTGTCAGCATCCCTGCGCACGCACAGCTCCCTAGGGACATCACCCCTGGGGAGAAGGCCCCTAGTGGAGGCCAGCAAGAGCTCTCCCTTCTGGGTCATGAGGAATTCCTCAGAAACAGTGTCCTCCAAAGAAGGGGGAACCAAATCCTGCCTCTTCCTGCCTCTGGGGGCTTATCAGAGCTTTCTGACTCTGTCCTTGCAGGTGCTGACTGATTTTCACCGGCTGAACCGCTGTGACTCCTGGGCCCCCGCAGCTGCTGTTGACAATAAAAGAATCTTTTCCCTCTCCTGACTGTGTCTGCCATCGTGTCTTCCGGAGTGGGGAGCTCTTGTGCTGGGAAGGACCCTGGGAAGGGGAGGAGTTTGGGATCGTCCCTTGCCCCAGCACCCTTTCCAGCGGGCATCGGGGCTGAGTTGAGGGGCTTTAGGAGGAAAAGCAAAGCACAGAGCCACACGGGAGGGTGGGGTTGGAAGGGACCCGTGGAGGTCCTCTGGGCAAAGCCCTCTGCTCCAGCACGCTCAGCTAGAGCAGGTTGCAGAGGACTGTGTGCCCTTGGCCTTTGAAGATCTGCAAGGACAGAGAGCCCACAACCTCCTCGGACAACCTTTGCCAGCATGGGACCACCCTGAGAGGGAACATTTGCCATTTCAATCTCTTCTTTCACTGTGCCACGTTCCAGAACAGCCATGACATGACCAGCTCAGGCTTGAAACCAAGTGCTGTGGCCGGCCTTCAGGGCCAGCAGGGACCGGGGGACAGAGGGGAAGTGTTTTAGGGACGGACCGTGGGGGCCGGAGGGAGGGTTTGAGGGACGGACGCCAAGGAAGGCCTCATCCCTGCCGAGATGGCTCAGGCCCAGGGCCTGTCTTAAGGTTCAGTCTTAGTGTTAGGTCTTAAGGTTATATCTTAGGGTTAAGTCTTAGGCTTCATTCTTAGGGTTAGGTTTTAAGGTTAAGTCTTAAAATTTATCTTAGGGATAAGTCTTTGGGTTAAGTCTTAATATTTAAGTGTTAAGGCTAAGCCTTAGGGTTAAGTCTTTAGGTCAAGTCTTAAGGTTAAGTCTTAAAGTTAACTCTTAAGTTTAAGACTTATGGATTGAGTCTTAGGGTTTAGTATAAAGTTTAGTTCTTAAGTTTAAGTCTCAGGGTTAACTCTTAGAGTTAAGTCTTGGGCATAAGTCTTGGGTTAAGTCGTAAGGTTGTGTCTTAAGGTTCAGTCTTAATGTTAAGTCTTAAGGTTAAATCTTAGGGTTCGGTCTTAGGGTTAATTTTTATGGTGAAGTCTTAAGGTAAAATATTAGGGTTAAGTCTCAGGGTTGAGTCTTAAGGTTGAGTTTTCGGGTTAAGTCTTAGGATTATTTCTTACGTTTAAGTCTTAGGGTTATGACATAGGGTTAACTCTTATGGTTATGTCAGGGTTAATTCTCAGGGTTAAGTCTTAAGGTTTAACCTTAAGTTTAAGTCATAGGCTTAAGTCTTAAGGTTAAGTCTTTAGTGTAAATGTTAAGGTTAAGTTTTAAGGTTAAGTCTTAAGGTTAAGTCTTGGGGTTAAGTCTTAATGGTACATCTTAAAGTTAATCTTACCATTAAGTCTTAGGGTTAAATCTCAGGGTTATGTCTCAAGGTTAAGTCTCAGGGTTAATTCGTAAGGTTGTGTCTTTAAGGTTCAGTCTTATGGTTAAGTCTTAAAGGTTAAGTCAATGCTTAAGGTTAAGTCTTAAGGATAAGTCTTAGGGTTAAGTCTTAATGTTCACTCTTACGGATTGAGTCTTAGGGTTAAGTCTATAGTTTAATGCTTAAGTTTAAGTCTTAGGGTTAACCCGTAGAGTTAAGTCTTGGGGATAAGTCTTAGGGATAACTCTTTGGGTTAAGTCTTAAAATTTAAGTCTTAGGGTTATGACTTAGGGTTAAGTTTTAAGGTTATGTCTTAGGGTTAAGTCTTTAAGTTAAGTCTTAAAGTTGAGCCTTAAGTTTGAGTCATAAGGTTAAGTCTTAGGGTGAAGTCTTAGGGTTAAATCATG